>NC_052506.1:61587377-61645689 GCF_014356525.2 Nilaparvata lugens | reverse complement strand
TCTCTTGATTGATTATCAAGCCAGCTCTCTCAGCCCTACTGAACACTCTAGCTAGGTTCAGCATGTGAGCCTCCATCGTTTCTCCTAGAACGATGACGTCCCCTAGGTAAGCAAAAGCACAAGGCTCTAATTCCGGCCCATTACTTGGTCTAGGAGGCGCTGAAATGTAGCTCCACCGAGTGTAGACCAGGGTCATCATCCGGAACTGGAACAGCCCCTTCCAGGAACCGTAACGCTGTAAGCTGCTTACTCTTCTCCTCCAACGGTACTTGCCAGTAACCGCTCTTCAAGTCGATTGAAGAAATGTACTTGGCATTCCTCAATCTATCCAATATGCCTGTCATATTCGGCAAAGGATAAGCATCTCGTTCAGTGAGTGCATTAATCTGCCGGAAATCGATGCAAAACCGCATCTTTCCATTAGCCTTCTTCACCAAGACGATTGGTGAACTCCACGGGCTACTGCTCGGCTCAATGACCCGCTGGTCGAGCATACTGTCCCCTCCTCGTTTATCACCGCTTGCATAAGCGGGTTACGAGGATAAGGACGTTGTCGGAACGGCTCAGCTCCTTCCTTCAGCCTGATTCTATGAACCAGGAGGTGAGTCGCACCTGGCACATCTCTGAATTTTATCAGCTCCGTCTCCAGGATTTTCTCGAACTCCTCCCTTCTGAAGCGACTGCTGCCACCTGTCCCACTAAGCCGGAGGTAATATCCTCCTCTGCCTCAAATCGAGTTTTGCTTGAATCGCTCTTAAATGACTTAATCCCAAATCATTTCGGATTCTAACTCATTGATCACTGCCACTCTCCAGTAGACTCGTCTACTACACACCTCGGCAGTCAGCTTCAGCTCCTCCACTACGGGAAGCTTTTCTCCAGTCACCAAGATCGGTTGATGACTAATTGGTTCCACCTGCAATCGCCAGACTCCTTCAGTCGCCTTGCTGCCTCCCAGAGACATAGGACGACTCGGCCCCGGTGTCGACCAGTGCATTCAGCCAGACATCTCGGACACGTACTAGCATGAAGACGCGTGTCTCCTGAGGCTGTGGACACCTTCCTTGCCTCTCTATCGGGGCTGCACCGGACTTCACCTCTCTTCTCGGGCCTTCGCAGCTTTCTGGTAGTTTGTAGCACTCTTCTCCCGGAGTTGAGGCTCCCATTCCGCCGTGCGTGCGCGGTGTTCGATTTTCACCCTGTGCTCCTGCAGGAACTCCATGCCGAATAAAAATTCGGGGGATAATCCTTCCATGATCGTCATCACTGTGGGAAGAATTTCTTGGCTGATTTTCAGGTTGATCTCCACCTTTCCATATAGCCGCGCCGCGGTTCCATTCGCCAGAATCGCGCCTCTCTCTGTCGCCATTCTCCTTGCACATCCCGCTGCCTCTAAGCTCGCAAACGTTGCCAAGCTTAAGTAGTTGGATTCAGCTCCTGTATCGAGTAGAGCTCGATACTGGTGGCCAGCTACCTCGACTGTGGTATACAGTCTGTTGTCGAACTGCAACTCCGGTTCCAATTGGAGTTGGTTCCTAGTTCTCACCACTGCGGCTTTGTCTGTCGCCCTCTTCTGATCCTTCTCACAGGTGCAACCGGGACGAGGTTTTCTACAGCCCCCGCAGAGAGAAATCTCAGGGCATTCCGACCTCCAGTGACCCTCTTTCTTGCAATGCCAGCAGGTAGGTCTACTGGAGTCGGCTCCACTCGCCGTTGTGAAGTTGTAGGCTCTGGCTCGGGGCGTGCTTTCACAGGTTTACGAACCTCTTCCTGTTTCACAGTCCTCTGCCGCTGTTGAGCACTCTTCTCCTCTGACTTTATTCCTCTCATACTGCCTGGCCAGCTTGAGTAGATCGTCCACGGAATAGATTTCAGCTTCCCTAATGTACAGCTTGTACCGGGGTAGAAGATTCTTGTACAGCCTCTGTAGCTGGTGATTGATTGAACAATCTCCTCTTCTCCTCATGAGAGTCTGAAGTTCTTCTACGTAGTCATCGATAGCCTCGCCTTCACGCTGCCGTCGACCCAGGATTTGAGCATCCAGATCCTCCTCATAGGTTGCTGGATAATAACGGGACCGAAAGTCCATTACGAAGTCGTTCCAATGTCGCCAGAACCCTCTTCGGTTCCGCATCCACAAGGAACACCTTCCCGCTAGCATTTCTGGTAGCGCCGGGAACAGCTGCTCCCCTGTCAGCCCGTAGGCTTGTTGTAACTCCTCGAGACGCTCTAGGAAGCTAGGAGCGTCTCCGTTGCCATCATATGACAACCTCCATCCTCGCACCTTATCGCACACCGTCCCTGGGTCCATAAATGGTGTATGGTGGGCTGCAGCCCGGACCGGTGAGTGCGGTGCCTGTCGTGGCCTGTACTGGTGGCCTGTACCGACGACTCCTCTGGTCGCACTAATGCAGGTCTCGCGTGATACAGTGGGCCAGCGTCCACATGCGCCGACATTGACCTCGGTGGCGCTGGCTGTATCACCGTCTCTTCAGCGGGAGGCAGCGGTAGCATCGTGAGGCATCGCTGCCGCTGCTCCCTTAACGCTTTCCGCAACTCGGAACAGGTGCCATCTGTGGGCAGCGAGTCTAGGAGTAATTCGACCGCGTCTCTGTTCCGCAATCGATACACCCATGAATGGCATGATTCGCCATCGGAGGCTGGTGAGGCCTCCTCGGGCAGCTTCCCGAGTCTGGAAGACTCCTGGTGATCTTCCTCTACAGGAGGCCACAGAGACGTTGCTCCTTCCGCCTCCTGGTAACTTGTGCCAGCTCCATTGCTAGCCTGGTTCAGGTTGTTGGCTTCCTCTGCCGTCTTCCTGTGATGGTCCACAAGAACCTTCCTCAGCTCCGCCATCGTACCTGTTGTAGGTAGCCCTGCTGCTGTTGCCAGGTCCACTGCTTCTTTCCGGTGGAGTTTGTAGATCCAGGTCACTCCTGGATCGCTGTTTTCCTCTCGCGCCTCCTGGTCTTCTCCGGCGCGACTACATTTCTCCTCTGCACTCATTGCTGTTTTTCTCCTCCTGCCTTGGGCCCCACGTTCGTGTGCCAATCTTCTGAGTAGATTTTTGCCCACACCTGTCTCTATCAGAGTTCCCAGTGTCGCTCTGGCCGGCTAAACTCAGTCGGCGACTGGGGAGGGCCGCGGCAGGGGACGGGAGTCTCGGTGGGGCGTCCGTCAACCACCCTCGCTCGGGTTGGGGGTTGAAATAGGGCTTGGAGTGCTTTGGAGGAATGTTCCCTCTTTTAGGAAAGAGGGGCCGTGCTTTCGCACTGCCAAACAGGGTTGGTCGCGGAAAGAAGGGAACAGGAACCTTGCGTGTTAGTCGTGAGAAAAGGGCTTCGTGTCGGGACTGAGTCCTAGTCCTCGGGCACCGGGTGTCTTCCGGGGTCCGGGTTGGTTGCGGGGCTCTGGTAAAGGCTTTCCCTGGCCTTCCCAGAGGTCCTCTTGTGATCCCGCACTGGACCGGTGCGCTGCGGCGGCCAGCACTCTGGACTTTCCTAAGTCCTACTGGCCGGGCACTAGCTGTCCTCCGGGGTCCGGATCGGCCGCGGAGTTGCGGGAAAGGCTTTTCCTGGCCTTCCTAGACGTCCTCTTGCGATCCCGCTCTGGACTACTGCGCTGCGGCGGCCAGCACTCTGGACTTTCCTAAGTCCTACTGGCCGGGCACTAGCTGTCCTCCTGGGGTCCGGATCGTCCGCGGAGTTGCGGGAAAGGCTTTTCCTGGCCTTCCTAGACGTCCTCTTGCGATCCCGCACTGGACTAGCACGCTCCAGCGGCCAGCACTCTGGACTTTCCTAAGTCCTACTGGCCGGGCACTAGCTGTCCTCCTGGGGTCCGGATCGTCCGCGGAGTTGCGGGAAAGGCTTTTCCTGGCCTTCCTAGACGTCCTCTTGCGATCCCGCACTGGACCAGCACGCTGCGGCGGCCAGCACTCTGGACTTTCTAAGTCCTACTGGCCGGGCACTAGCTGTCCTCCTGGGGTCCGGATCGTCCGCGGAGTTGCGGGAAAGGCTTTTCCTGGCCTTCTAGACGTCCTCTTGCGATCCCGCACTGGACCAGCACGCTGCGGCGGCCAGCACTCTGGACTTTCCTAAGTCCTACTGGCCGGGCACTAGCTGTCCTCCTGGGGTCCGGATCGTCCGCGGAATTGCGGGAAGGCTTTTCTGGCCTTCCTAGACGTCCTCTTGCGATCCCGCACTGGACCAGCACGCTGCGGCGGCCAGCACTCTGGACTTTCCTAAGTCCTACTGGCCGGGCACTAGCTGTCCTCCTGGGGTCCGGATCGTCGCGGAGTTGCGGGAAAGGCTTTTCCTGGCCTTCCTAGACGTCCTCTTGCGATCCCGCACTGGACCAGCACGCTGCGGCGGCCAGCACTCTGGACTTTCCTAAGTCCTACTGGCCGGGCACTAGCTGTCCTCCTGGGGTCCGGATCGTCCGCGGAGTTGCGGGAAAGGCTTTTCCTGGCCTTTCTAGACGTCCTCTTGCGATCCCGCACTGGACCAGCACGCTGCAGCGGCCAGCACTCTGGACTTTCCTAAGTCCTACTGGCCGGGCACTAGCTGTCCTCCTGGGGTCCGGATCGTCCGCGGAGTTGCGGGAAAGGTCTTTCCTGACCTTCCTGGATGTCCTATCTCGCCTCGATGCCCCACTGGTGGCCTACCAATGGGGTGTCAGGTTTCGACCAAACTGACGTGTTGTCGTGGTCGAAACTGGCAACCCGTCGTCCAAACAGGTTAAGTGTCGTTTAACACTCGCCCCAAACGAGTGTAGAGCAGTGGAGTTCACTGTGTGAGAGGCTAATCAACTTTAGCCTCGACACAACTCCCGGTCGCTGAAGAAATCGGAGTTCACGTAGTACGGGTGTACTGTGACGTTGCTAGCTGCTCGCTGCTTCCTTCTCACCTCTCTCGACCGCTCGACTTGGCTCTCCGAACCCGACTGCCTCTTGCTGGCCTTTCTCGAGCCTCCCTCAGTGACCGAGAGGGAGGGGAGAGAGGATGCGCAGCAACGCTGAGCGGTAGGCCAGTGGCTGGCTTGAACGTTGACCCCTCAGATTCTATGAAAGATAGCCGAGCGTCGAATAAATGAGCCCTAAATTCAATGCCTTTCTCTAGTTACGATATACATCGTGACATCATGAATACCCCAAGTCCTAGGAACGCCTTCCATGTGATATGCAAATTGTATTATCCGATTTTCTCTAGGATGTCTTTTTAAACTGAGAGGTGTAATAATTTCGGTGGTGGCAGTTTCAGGACTTGCATGGAATTTTAGTGTACGGAAATTCAAGCAGGTTTGGAAATACTGTAGGAAATCAGCGCCTATTATCATTGATGGACCTTTGACTGGTAACACTAGGAAAGTATATTCAAATATAATTCCTTCTATTTCCACTTCTAAGAGACATTGAGTGTTCACTCTTATTCTTCTGCCAGGATTAATACCGGAGATGTATACATTAGTAAGGGGTAGTGTAGCTATTGCCTGTTATCTTTGATGTTTAAAAACATATCCTCTTGCAATAAACAGCATTGTGAGCCACTGTCAATCAGGGCTTGTAGTTTAGTCCCATACAACTTGCATTCGATATAAGTTTGTAGCTGACTGTCTGATGTCACATCGGTACTGTCAGGATTTTCTAAGAGTGTTTCACGCAGATCATCCCAGAAAGTAATGTCTATATGGAGAGGTTTAGTAGGTTCCTCTAATTTGCCAGATGAATAATTATCCTTTACTTCTGGGGTGTCATATAGTCCTGTAGTTTTAGAAGCGCTTATTTCTTGGTTTGGTGGTGGGTTATTTGTATGTTGATTTTGGGTTGTTTTTGTTGTATGTGCGACTGTGTAAGATGTATTTGTGCGGTTATGATTTTGATGTGTTTCACCTTGACTCTTGTGACCTCTATCTCGCTTGTAATTATTCCCATTTAAACGATCTCGGCCATCATAATATGCTCCTTTATCCTGTTGTTTACTATTGTAATATTGAGATCTATTTCTAGAATTATTTTCAAAGGATTGACCTCTGCTAGTATTTTCAGTGTATTTTGGATATTGAGTGTTTGCTCTGGCATTTGACATTTGATTCTCACCATTATAGTTTTTCCTGAAGCTATTGCTATTATGCTGAAGAGAATGATTGGAATCTCCTGTGCGATCGTTTACCTGACCTGATTCAGAAGTAACGGATTGGATACAGTGTAAATGTTCGATCAGTTCTTTGCAACTGGGAATCGAAGATACTGCTAGTGTCATGCGAACATTGAAAGGAAGCTTTTTTAATAATATATTTGCTAGTGATGAGTCCACCAGAGATTCGTCTAGTTGCGAATTCTTGCACATCATCTTAGCCACAAATTCAGTATATGACTGTCTGCCTCTATTATCATATGTGCATGATATAATCTCTGATAGTGCATCCATCTGTTTACGTTTACTCCAATACTGCTGCAGGAACTGGGAGATGAAGTCCTCCAGGCTATTGATATCTCGCATCCAGCTCTGAAAGAACATCAGCGGCTCGCCGAGTAGTAGACTGGACAGTTGGAAACGCCATACTAACCAAGAGGTGGGTATCAATTCCTGAATGGCTTTTATTTGATCTATGAATGGTCGGGGTTGCATGTGACGGTGGCAGTTGTCAAATTTTCCAATATTTTGGAAAAGTTGAGTGCCGTTTACTACTTCAGTCAGTGTGTAATGCATCTGACCGACTGGGATACTTGCCATACGTGTCTCTATTCTGGAGACTCGTTCTTCATTTGCGGCCCATTTATCATTCATAATTTTCTTATTTGCATTCACTTCTTCATACAATCCGGTTAGTTTCAACTGTTGTCCGCCTATAGCATTCTCCAACATGCCGTACCTCTCTCTTGATTTAGTCCCCTCCTCTCTTAGGCTTGCTATACATGTTCGCACGTTACTCTGTTCTTTAACTATCTCTACTATTTTCTTATTATTTTCTTCCACCTTTGATTCCATCTCATCCTTATTTTCTAACACTTTTTTTATGACAGTTCCCATGATAGTGGTGCTTAACTCTTTACCCAATATGCCCACCTGTTTTCCAACTTCCCTTGGTACCTCATCCAACCACTCGTTTACCTGACAAGTGACTTCATCCATACGGGTTGCTAACTCTTTGATGACTGAAGATTGCGTATCTATCTTGATATCTATCATATTTCTCACTTCCTCCTTGAAGCTAGAAAATTTTTCATCTATAGTTTTGATACCTTCTTGTAGGATTTTGGTATTTTCCTCCGCTTTATCTTGGATGGCTTTAGTGTTTTCATTGATATCTTCTTGTATTTTTTTAGTCACCCCTTCCAAGGCTTGGCTGAGCAAAAGTTTAAATTCATTTATGGAATCATTTGCTATGAGATTTGTAGTACATCCGACTGAAGAATCTAATGTGGTGTTGCATTTTTCTAGATTGGTGGTTGCGGATGGTGGTTGACTGGCGATATCGGATGGCGATTGGGTGGCGGCACTCTCTGTTCCCTCGGCGACGCTTGGAGAGATCTGCGGAGACGCCGGCACCGGGTTGGACACCCTCACTCCCTCATCTCCGCTAGCTGGACTCTCATCAGGATTTATTACCTCGATGACATTACTGATCCCGGGAGAGGACAAATGGGCCAGGTTTTGCAGGTCGAAATTGATGGAGCATACGCTGCCTCCTTCTCTCTCTCGTGGGGTCTCCGCGGCATTGTCCTGGTGTTGTTGATCGGTCGGTGTCATAGTCACAGGGTTTTGGGGGTGGTCGCTAGGGTAGGAAATTTGTGAGTTAGCTGGCGACTGGCTCATGGTGACGATATTATGGAATACTTCGAATAAATTGCCAAGTGTACTGCCAAATTACAGGAATGTTAAAATGGACTCACTGATAGTGTCTATTCTGGATAAAATTGTGTGGTGTTGAAAGTTTCAAGTGTCATGTACATATATTATGAAAAGACCTTCAAGTGACACAGGTATGCCTGCCAATATGGACAACTTACATTAATATAGTTCTTAAAATTTTAGGTAGGGTCTTATCTTCCTTAATAACAACAATGCTGTTATGTCTCAAATAACTTATAACCCTGGTCAGCATACAATATCTAGATTCACAGATTAAGATCAAAATTTTGCTATAAAATTTTATGGAAATTTCCATCCAATTTTTCTCTATTATTTCTGAATTATGTTATCAAACTCGTGTGATACAGTTCGTCTGTATTTATGCAGCTTGAAAAATTTCAATTTGAAGAGCAACTCAATTATTTTTGCCAGAAACTTACAATAGATCATCAGATATATCTTGTTGAATCAACTTCAGATTAAACTTCTTGCAGCTTTCAGTTTTATTAATAATTCCATTAATCATTGATAGTGAGATTGAGTAGGTAAGCTTTTCATCATGCCTCACGCTTGTGGTGCCATAATTGTGTGAAGATGTGTTTCTGATATCTATGAGAGCAGTTGCTAAATTCCCTCTTTTGCGAATAAATTCACAAAAAATTGAGGCCGTCTGGCTCGCAAAATTGCTGTGTTCAAACCTCAGCTCTAGCTCAGTGGTAGATACATGAATTTTCCAGATGCAATCAGTCACCATAAGGTTCAATGACCGGTGATTATTAATTCTTACCGCTGCTTCTTTGAAGTTCTTGAAGAATACCAAAGAGGAAATCAAAAGAATATTTGATGACTGACTATCAGTAACCATGTACACAATAAAGAATAATAAAGATCAACTATAGTTTTTCTAGTTGATCCTTAAAACGCTTGTCATGAATACAGGTGTTCACCAATTTATCCCTTTGAAATTCCTTAGAACTTACAACGCCAGTTCTTGAAGCTCTCTGGATCCTTATATGACATAACTGGAACCTTATTAATATAATTATCAATATACTTTTTCTGGCGGACTAATGTGACTATCATCAAAGGATGATAAGTACTGAATGCTCTTGACAAGATTAATATTAATTGATTCGATAATTTCATATGCTGCTGAATATTTTTTGGTACCAAGACAGCTCAAACTGTATATCACGAGATGAATTAGGATAAAATAAATTTCTATGATTTGTATGCTGACATAAAACACAAAATATATTCCCATGAAACAATGTATATAAAATGTTCGATATCTATAAATTTTCAATATATATATGAAATTTTCTTATATCTATGATTCTCCTTAAATGAATTCTTTTCTAAAATCCGAATAATTATCACAAGATTTAATAGCATTCACAATATTGAGTTTTAAAATTTACAAATTTGTATTTAATACTGATATATGGACTTCAAGTCAATTCAGAATTCTACAAATAAAAACCTGTTTGGTCTGCAGATTTAATATGATATATATTGATCAATTTACAAATAATAATTATTAACAACTTAATATTCAATATGAGATCTCAGGGTTTTATATGAGTTCAGGCCGTGCATGGAAGTAAGCTTCCTACATATATCAAGTAAATTCATAAACTGTTCTTATAAATTATGTGATAGCACTCAGCACGTTGTGATTTTTCCTTTAATTTAATTTAACTTGTATAGCGCTTTTGATTAATTCCCTAATTATGTGTAGAAAGGCCTAAAACGAGCTCGTTTGATTTATCACTCACATTAATGACGTTCTTGACGGTCTCGTGGATTGAATTAATTATTTCCAATAATTAATAATTAGGCAGGTCCCTTTCGTCACTGCTGGGCTAACGCGCGGTTCAGATTTCTTATAGATTTCTCTCTGAATTTAAGATATATTTATAGGGAATGAATACAATTACAAACACTTCAATAACACTGAGTTCACAGATAATTCTACATTAATTACAAATATTTCACATTTAAAGAAAAATGGTTTGGCTTGATAATTTTAAAATTTAAAGGAAGAAAGAACCCTAAACTCCATGTGCATCCTCTCAGGTCAAGATCACAAGCCAGAAGAAAGTGGTTTTCAGAAAAATTTATCTCTTCCTAGAACAATTTTGTAAGCTTCTTTCTGATTGGCCTTCAATTTAGTAAACTCAATACAATTGGTTGCCTCAGAATCAGGGCTTCTTCAACTTTATAATAGAAAAAATTAAATAAAAAGTTTTTATATAAATATGTGGAGTGTTTATCTTAAACTATTTTCATAAATAAATCGCGATATACGATGTTAATGAACAATATACATTAATTTATTTTTTTATGTGAGTTTTGTATACTCTTGATTTTCGTGCTTTTTAGATTATAATAAATATTTATACAGCAATAATAGTTGTCCGTATTTCTATACATCAACCTTCCTTAGTATATATAATACATCTTTTGTGAGTAAATTTTTATAATTCAACCTATATTGGTTGATCGACAATCAGCTGATTCGCTAAGTATTGATTCAAATAACTATCGATTTATTCTAGATCGATTGATTCATTTAAAAGTGTAAACAATTAATTCTAACCTCAATGTACATGTAAACTTCTATTTTTTATAATCTGCCAATAATAAGTAAGCCGCTTTATAATGTTTAATTCCGCCAATGGATTCTCAGTTGTTGAATCACAGTTATACATGTTTTCTTATCATTTTAGATAATACAATTACTCTTTATCGCTAACAATATTCGATTTAAGTGGATTGATCCTTTGACTAGGTCTAACTTTCTTTTCCATTTTATAATTCTATTAAAAATTCACTGGTTTACTCCAAGTATTCTGTGGTGCTAAAATACCACGTACAAGGTTTGCATCACAAAGCTTCAATTTGAAGTATTGAATGGAATTTGAAATGTATCTCCTGATTATTCTCTGTGATGAAAAATTACACAAAAATCTACAAACACCAATGTTATGGGCTTATTATCATAACTTTTTGCAAGATTTTGGTAAATGTTATTTTCTGTTATATGTGCAGCACATGATAATTAAATTGTATATGGGGAATATTGAGATGTTTGAATTGTAGTTTTTTGTGCCTCTGTTTCAGGTTGTTGAGCTGATCAAGATCTATTTAAATCTTTCCAATATGAACCCTAGTGTACCTTGTTTTTGATAGTTGAAGAATTTATTCGTGTACGAAGTAAGTGCCTAAATATTGCGTCGCCATAAAGGATTTGCTAACTTGCTTCTTTTTCATCCAAATTATTGCAGTCTGCTAGCATTTCCATAGTAATGGCTTAGACTTAGTAATAAAATAATGTAAACTTATTTGGAAATGTTTGAACCGTGCTACCCCAAGACGTTTCAACTTGAAATTAGACTGGGTGCTCCACGTATTTCTTGCCAATCGGAAAAGTTATGTGGAAAAGCGGCAGTTCTAATCGAGTCGTCACCGCGAGAAGATGTAGTCGCAGAACAAGTCTCAGCATCTAAATTAGGCTTCGGCCTATTAGGATGAAAATCTCCTGATCATTTCTAGTTGATTAAAAAGTATGTAGAATGAAAAATGTAAACGTGAGTGATTGTGAGTGCCGATTTATTTGTTAAATTCTCGATACCATGGTGAGTGCCAAAATAATTATTTTATTAGGCTCAAATAGATTGACAAGATAGATTGACCGAGGCCCTCGATTGTATAGTAAGTTGACAAACTAAAATCTCTAAAAATATTGATCATATATCATTGCGACGAAGTCTGAATTTGAGAAATTATAATTGGAATCACTTTTATTATTGTAATTTTGAAAGAAGTAATTAAATAAGTAACAGGATTCTTCACAGTGAAGATTACTATTGGATGTAACCGAATTTCAGATGATCGATAATTTTATGTTTGAACACAACTAAAGTAGATGTCAGTAGCGTTTCTACAGATTTTTCACTTTCCTTGCCCTATTACCATAGGTAAGGAAAGTATTGCTTTACGAAAACAATTAAGGTACCCCAATTTCCAAATTTCTATACGTTTCAAGGTCCCCTGAGTCCAAAAATGTGGGTTTTGGGTATTGGCCTGTATATGTGGTTTGTGTATGAGTGTCTGTGTACATGATATCTCATCACGAACAATTTCGATCAAATGCAATACAAGATGACGGCTAAAATGGCGAAAATGTTGTCAAAAACAGGGTTTTTCGCGTTTTTCTCAAAAACGGCTCAACGATTTTAATCAAATTCATACCCAATTATAGTCGTCATTGATAAGCTCTATCAACTGCCACAAGTCTGTAAAAATTCCAGGAGCTCCGTCCCATCTATGCAAAGTTCGATTTTAGATTTCCAATTATCAGGCTTCAGATACAATTTAAACAAAACATTTCGAGTGAAAAAGATTAAACATGAAAATCTCTACAATTAATGTTCAGTAACATTTTCACCTAAATTTGAAAATAAGCTCGGAATTCCAGAAAATGTGATTATTCGATTGCAAACTGTTGGCAATTGTTGATTCTATTAAATCATTCACTATGAAGAGATAGCAGACCTCGTATGTCTCAAGCGTTATTGCCCTGTCACCAGCTGGCTCAGATCTTTGAATAGAAGACTTGAGATGCGCGTGAACACTAGCGTCAGGTAATCAATTTTTATAACGGCAAAAGATCTTGGCATTTGAATGAACGAATCCATCCAAAACTCCCAACCGTGGATTCAAATAATTCAATTGGGTTAATAGTTAAGTAGAGATTTATAAAGCAATTATTTTTTTCCTCCTAGCAAAATGGGGTTAATAAAAGAATGTAAAAATCTTAAAGCACCCTATATTTTCCAAAAAGACTTTAAAATATTTCAATAACCTGTTTCGGTGATCACACCATCGTCAGGTTATAAACCTATTATATTGTTTTATTAATTCGAAAAGTAGCCCATGTGAATGGAGTGTTTTTACAAAATGGGGTTCCATAACAATCCCCCCTGGCTTCCTCCCATTGCAAATGTTGTCAGGAATAGGGTAGTGTTATAAATACCTCGACCCGTTACACAATGATAATTCAAACTTAAGATAATTTCTGGTATAAATTCTACAAAATTTCGGAACTTTTGAGAACTTTTATTCACTCATCATTCCCTAATGTGATTATTAAATAACAATTATTGTCAAGCTTTGCAACTTGATGATAGGAAGCAGCTTTGAATTTGTGAAGGCTGCAGATGGGAGAGGCATCACCTCTATCTAATAATCCAGAATAATTATCTAATTATCCAGAATCAAGAGATAAGATGATTGTCATATGCAGACAATTGTCATATCCAGTTGTCAGGATATGCTCAATACTCACATGCCAATATGCAACTGAATCCAACTGAATTATTCCAAAATCGGTCTCCATGTCTGGTTGAAATAGATTAGATATAGAATGAATTTGATATGATGTCTAGAATTATGTGTCTTTATACAAATACATATCGGTCAAGCATCATCCAGTCCAGAAAAAATAGTATGTAGAATAGAATGCAGAAGCGTTGCAATAGTCAACGTAAACTTATAGTCAAAATATGTTGTGAATTCATGTCATGAAACCTGTAGAAATATGATAGTTGCGACATGCGGAACTGAATAAAGTGAATGACAACATGATAAAATTTATCACATAAATATTGTGTAGTTCAAGTCCTTAGATTATCTTTACTCATTTTTATCCGTAGTTGTTCTCTATCAGCTATGGTATAACAGTTCCATCGTTCCTAATTGAATGAAATTGAGAATGCAAGAGTCACCACAGACCTAAACTATAAAAGCATTCGGCAATACAGATACATTATACGAGAACCACACTTGTAAGACACCTGCTACAATAAAATTATGTGGTAGCTATTATTATTTATTGAGATTATTCCAAGTATATAGTTAACGGTATACAAATAGGCACCAGATATAGAATCCAGATACACAAATAGACATGTTAGAGGGTTGACCGTCATTTCCAATCCCAAAGTCCCAGTCTCATTAAACAATAATTAATACCCAATTGGCTGATTTCAGCTCAGCAGTAAGTATGCGTATGCGCATGTGCATGCATCCGGTTGGTTGGACAACTCAAATATTTAGCAAGAGTGCCTGACAATACTTGAAATATTATACTTATTTTGTGTGAATACGAGATTTGAATTATTAGTTCTATCAAGTTTAGTAGCCTAACAACTCACATTCGGTGTATAGTATCTAAGAAATGAGTATTTTATACCTTGAAATTTATATACCTAATATTAAACTTCTTTCATACGATGTGGTTCACGCAGTGGATTATAGCGTACACAGGCCTACACATAGCATACATGCCATATACATATAACCTTCTGTTTTCCTTACCAGGGAAAAGTTTAAGAATGCTTCTGGAAGAATATAAAAATACTTGATTTTTCAAGCTTTTGAAATGTCTTGAGAAAATGTTTCAACTGCGATCGGAAAATTCTCACAGTGGTTAGATTTAAATAGTCTGCCGATGCTCATTTTGACAGAAGTCACAAATCATATTTTGCAAAATAACGAAATAAGTTGGGTAGTACTTCTTCTCAATGTTCACTTGTCGCCAATATTGATTGTAGTTGATGGAAAAATATGCTTTTTTAATAAAAGAATAGCTTGAAGAATCATTCATATTTCGGCTCAAGATATTGTTTTACAACTGTAATACGCAGAATTGAGAATGATAAATAACAAGAACGTTTTGAAGTTTCCAGAAAGAGTATTGAAGATGATGAAAATAAAATCGTTTAGGATGATATTGAGAGAATCGGTTGTGTTTGGTAAGTGGGCGTACAATCTCCAACATCTCCATCCCTAATATCCCAAAGAAGCTTATCAAACACGCTGCTTTGGCATACGGTGTTAGTCTACACTATTCATTTGGGATCGTGTTTTTCAAACCAGCATGCTTTTAGGAGTAATTGCTGATAATTTAGTAGATGAGAGAATTTCCAGACATCGTGGGATGATTAGTCTTCTTTAATTAGGTTCGACTCGGCTCCGTAACGTGGGGGTCCTTACAACTTTACAACTCCCTTGTTTATACGAGTATTTCCATGATACCATTCCAATTTATCTCATATAAAATAGCACTCATACTGACTGGAATTATAGCATCTACGAGCACCAGAGAATTGAACATGAACTGCAGCAACAACTCAACTTGATAAATTTGAATGAATCAACTTATATTGGTTGTTCATAAATAAAAAGCTGTTGCTGATATAATATAACAGTTTAGAAAGCAACCTACTTCATAGGAAAGCGTGAATAACATAGAATTTAATTTTACAATATAATCATTCCTCTTATTGTTGGATAGAAAAAGTCTTTGAAACTATTCAGATTTTCTCAATTAACAACGTTAAAACGTTTCTAACGTTTCAGTTATTCGTTTCTATTGAAAAACGCCAGAGAGAAGCCAGCTATGCAACCGGTGTTGCTGTCATCGGTTGTTACCATCTGCTATGACAATGTTGAAGATGGAACTGTAGACTAGCAAAAAACATGAACAATAGCCTATGATACAATCTTATCTGTACAAGAATTCGAGAGTTTACTCTTTGGAGTGCAGTCGATCCTGTCGTGTCGGAATCAGCGGCTATGATCTCTATTTTGATGTGGGGTCACCATGCATAATACAGTCAACATTTCTTATTTTATGAATTATGAATATTCAATTTAGATCGGCGTTCAAAAATGAGACACCCCCACACCACAAGTGGAAATTGCAGCGAAGCTAAAAGACTTTTGAAGTGTTTATATCAAGTGATGGGAAGGGGTTCTTATTGCAACGAATTTTCAAACTTGAAAAACTCAATAATAATCCTAATATTCTTCAAATACTTGATACAATAGTAGTTTTGAACTAGTAATAATCGATTTCATTCAATCATAGCTATACATAATTTTTAAAATTGAATAGATCCAGGATAAAATGAAATATGTCTTTATATTTTTATTTTCATCCGCTGAATCAAAAACTAACGCATCTAATAATGCTCTAATTACATTTTCAATTCCATAAAACTTATTGCTTCATTATTTAAAATTTCAGTTTTTTTCAAAGATCACCAAAAGATTGGTTTGATGGCCTTTCACATTACATGTAAAGCTGCGTACAGACTTGAACGACACGAACACGCGGATTTCACTATTCATCAGCTGATTATATCTGTATTTGTACAGAAACAGTAGAGTACAAATAAGCGTAGTAGCATCATCTGATGAAAAGTTAAATGTGCGTACTCGAGGCACTCAAGTCTGTACGATTCATAACGAATACCAATGTACCTAGAATACATTGATGTATCCTAGTTTATTCTAGTTCTAGATGTATTCTAGGTACATTTATAAATATATTCTCGACAAACGGAAATAATATGATATTGGATGTAAAAGTTTGTTTGCATTCCTATGTAGAAACGATTTCTCCAAAGTTGGTTTAAACACGGAGAAGAGAACAGGGATTATCCTTTTTTCTGTGGTTCAACTATCAAACCCATTTAATCAATGTATGGTCGCATTTATTATAATGTGTCCCTATTGAGTCAGCTGATGATTCAAACTAAAATTTTCTGCAGAACGTGAACCTTTAAAAGGAATTAGATCTGCTGGTGGTCAAAGCAAGAAATGTAACATTGTAAAACATTATAATAGATGCTGCACTCCATGTAATCAACCATAGTGTTGATCTTAGACTATACACGTGACCATTAGACAAATTATAGTCCAAGATGATGTCACTCAGAGATGAGTGATTGGAGCTTGGAATGAGTATTTATAGTTTTTGTATAGTTGACATTATCACAATATTGTTCATTATTTGTATGTAATGAATTGAGCAAAGCATAGGCCTACCTCCCAGAGGGGCGGAGTACTCGTGGTAGCGTGCCGCGCAAAGCTCCAGGCTCCGTTTGTTGGCAACTGGTCTATGGTGAAGCGACTGCGGCTGCGGCTGCGGCTGCGACTGTGGCTGCGACTGCGGCTGCGACTGCGGCTGCGACTGCGGCTGCGGTTGCTGCTGGTGTCTGCTACCAACTGCACCAGCGGCACTGCGACACATTCGTTGTGGCTGCAGCTGCTGAGCCTACAGCTGTCTCTCACTTGCTCATGCCTCACCTCCAACTACTCATTGACCTGTGCAAAAGATAATATAAATAATTGGTATTTGAAATTGGATGTGAACTTGTCGATGGGAATTAGTTGTAGTGAGACTACCACGATGAATAATTGACAGAGTGAGCTTTGGATCCATGTCAAGTTCTCATACACTGGAAAAGTTCATAACATTTTTTGAGGCAGCACCATAGAAAAGGAGCAAAAATCGAGCAAAATAAGGTGAATGGTCAAGAATATTGAAATTATTCATGTTGATTTGTGAGTTGGCACCTATCATTGGAAGATAACTGTTGGCTTTGTAGTGAATATTGATGGTTTGTCAGAATATTACAGAATTAATCAATTATATAACAGAATATTATTTTTAACTCTACAGAGACACACTTACTTTATGCTAACACAGTAGACACACTGGGGTGTTGAACACCCCAATTTAATTTTGCATTTTTCTTCGAAAAATATGAAAAAGCAAGTACTTAGACCATACTTCTTAATCATTTTTGTTCCAAGTGCATACATAAATAAAAAGTAGAGCACTGCTTATCAATAGTTATACTAATTTTAGAAGTACGTATGTTCTACCTAAGTGTTGGAGCTCCTAATCCGGTTTGAACGGATGGTTTGATCATTGCCAATGACAACTTCATAAAAAACTCACGACTCTTCATTTTATTGTTTTGAATCTCAAGTTGTAGAGAATCATAGCATTTATTCCAATCTGATCCATCATCCCATACCACATTCTTAGTGACAATACAAGTAAATCTTTGTAATATAAGTGTTTGATAAAAGTCCTACGTAAAAGACACTCTGGGGTGTTAGACACCCCAAACGAAGAACAAGATGAGCTGGTGACCTTGTAGAATGCTATGACTGGAAGTGGTGGAGAGTAGTTGACAATACTACAAACCCAATTCAGACTGGGCATAAATTCCCATCTGTTTGATATTGTCAACTGCTGAACAGAAAAAAAATCCCTGGGGTGTGAAACACCCCAGTGTGTCTCTTTAGGGTTAATGTAAAGATTTGTGAAAATTTCTTTGTATGTGGATTGAAAAGCTCACAAATAATCCCTTAGATTGAAGTATAGTTTGAAGGCAAGTTGATTTAAGCAAACACAATATCCTCGATACTAGGATATTATCAATCATTCAATGACGTAACTTTGAGAAGCAGTAACTATATAGGCTACATTGCAAGTATCAAATATCAAAGACTGCCAAGGTGCAACAACGCTGCAACTGCTTCTCAGCCACAATAAACCCAATAGACACCAATAACAACACACTCAATATTGTCATCCAAGCCTTCTACTCTTGTCTATGAGTACAATCATGAAGATGGAGGACCTGCCGAAAGATCTAGTTATCACAGTAAGTGAATAAATTGATTTATTGGAGAAATTTGACTGTTAGATGTTCTATTTAATAACAGAAATTGCTTCAATAGTATGCAGTTTGTGATTTAGACTTCTAAGGATTACCCCAAGCAAATAAATAAAATATTTGTAAATATGTTTTGTCATAAGTATATGATTATTATGGGGAGGGGGGGAATATTAATATTCTGCAAACCTATCTCAGAAAGGGGAATAAAGTAAGAAAATGCTTTGAAGCTCCATTCAGAAACATTGACTTCGAGTAGCAGCCAAGAGGCGAGTTCAATATAATATGGTAGGCTCGGTATCACTGGGGAGAACGTGGTGGAGATCAAAAGAAAATACAGAATATCGTTCCTCAGCTAACACTTTTCAATTCTGCAACTCCCACAATCCTGCCTTTTCGAAACGGAATAATAGCTATAAGAATATCTGTACAGATTAGATGACTGTGCCACGCAATATCCTCGATATTACGATATTTCAAGCTCAGTTGAAAATTGAAATTTGACTAAATTGAATTAAGACAATACAAAAAGGAGTTTTAATTTGATTGTGTTTAAATCAAACTTGAAAATCGTGATCTTTTGCAAAACTGAATGCGGGATTCAACCGTTCTCAGTATAATGTGAATTCAATATGCGAATGTGTGAGTTGCCGAATTGAGTAATATTATTGTAGTAGAATTGTAATTAGTTGATAGAGTAAGTAATAGGATTAATCAACTGATTGAACAGCCTCCACAGGAATTGACAAGATTAGTGACTGAAATCATATAAGAATGCTACACAATGAGTTTCAGATTCATGAATTATTTATTTTACTAAGTGGAACACCAGAAATTAAGATAAACAATTCATTCATTCATGATTCCTAGACGTGATTCATGATTAATATTACAGACGTTTAAATTCCGAAAATAAGTCAGACATCCTACATGAGCGGAAATTTGGAACAGAAAAGTCAGTCAATTTCTGTGTGCTTTATTGAAACTGAGAGAGAGACTTTTATATGTACGAGATTTACACTCATACACATTTTGAACAATGGATAGTCTCTTGGTCTGAATGAATTCCAAGAATCGAGAAGAACTTCTCTGGATAAGGAGATGTAGGAAATAAGGAAATAAGTAGGACGTCGGAGTTTTGTAACTTACTAATTATCAATACAAATAAATGCAAGTCATTACTGATTTCATCTTAGACTATAAATTGTTTTCATATTTAGATTTACAAGTGTTGATGATGAACAGTTAACAGTTTTGTTGAAGGGGAATTGGTGTATTCTACTTGGCAATAGTTTTATTTTAACTAGAGATCATTCTCAGCTTGGTTCGATTCTATTTTCAATTCAGCACACAAGTGATTTTTAAACAGCACGGAATAGCCTTGAGGATCTTCTACATTAGGAGAATTTATAATTTTGTGCTAACAATGTATTATTTGAAGAAAAACAATTTCGATTGAACTCCAGTCAATCATATTCTTATCCGCTCTCAAATTACGTATGATATTTCAAATGTAACTTGTCACAGCAAAGATGCTTTGGTTTCCAAGTCTGCAAAACTTAACAACCATTGGTAAACTATATGAACAACTTCATTCAATACATGCTTTCAATATATGAAAAGTGAATAATGTGTGAGCTCAACAGTTTTTGTTATGGAAAGAATGAGAATGAGAGACCATTTAGGTGGATAGCTGCAGGCAGATAAGCTCAGACCTTTCAATGATGTACTCTGGAAACGTGGTTGCAGGTCTAACCCAAATACATGGACCTCGTACCACTTCCATCCAAATTCGCAGAAAATATAACAGAAAACTGAGTGAGTTCACCCTTACAAACGAGTTTCAATTTCCTTACCGGGGAGGGGAGCATTGAATCAATGGTAGATTCATATTCCACATTTCCCCATCGAGAAAATACCTTCTCGTATTTATGCGCTATAGATCTTTATGGTATTCATCACTAGATCATAACCACTTCATCACTAGTTAGGAACTCTTCACCAACAAACTAAATACGAATTAGCACTGTCTATTCTACTTTTTGCTGAATGTTCGATTATGCCTGTAGTATTGACTGCCCTTGGACACTATATCATGGCCATCATGACCGATATTGTTTCTAGATACTTCTGGCTTTGCTTTCAAATGATTGATCCATCATAGCCAATCATTGAATATGATTTCCCTTGGATAATAAAATTTTAGAATACATAGAAACACGATTACGGGTTTTCTTAGGTCTGGAAATTCACGAGAAGAATCAAAAATAGCTAAACACAAGAACTTATAGATATTTTATCATGTCATTGAATCTGGGATTTGGAGTTAGTGTGTGGTTTTCTGTTTTCATTGGTTTGTTCACATCAATATTATCTCATTTGTAGAGGATTAGATTCAAAAAGGAAAATGCATCTTTATTCGATTTGAACTAAAATTTGTTTTCTTAGAAGAATGATGATAATCTAATTGAGGAAGATCTAAGTAATAAGCTTTCAGCTAAGCATGGTCTCAACTTTCTTGCTATAGATATAGATCGAGGCTGCGCACCGAAGGAGAATTCGATAGCCTTGTCAAAGGCTTGATTCTGAAAGAGGTAGGCTGAAAGTACTCATCAATAAGGTGTTTTCTTGGATACATGACACTATTCGCCTTGTTTGCTCAGACAGTATTAGCTCAATTTGCTTGAAGGAAACAGTCATTTCTGAAAAAAATATGAACTACAATAAAAAGTTTATCAGTATCATTATGACGATACCAAATACCAATCCAATCAATACAAGTTTCATATTTTTCACGTATTTTATTATCGTTCACGTCCCGAACATAAAAAATATTTGATCGAGAAATGATGTTATAAATTATAATTAAATGCATACTTTCAATGTAGTATAGTTCAATGTATAGTTTCTTGCTTATATATTTGGTTTTGTGAGATAGCCCACTTTCTTCAATTAAGAGTAATAATACTAGTTCATAATTTTTGTCTTTGTTGATCAAATAAATAAAATAAATGTGCTTACAGTACAGACTTGAACAATGATAAGAGCCAGACCTTCAACAGGAAAAATGTTTAGCTAAAAAATTATAAATAGTTATTTGTATATCTAGAGTGAAAAGTGCCATTTTCTCTCCCTGAGGGAGAAAAATAATTTTTCACTCGTGATGTACTCAACATTTTTCCTCCACCTACATTTTTTTTATAGAAACTGCAAATCAAATAATTTTAATAGCTCATGTTATTGTGGTGACAATGTTTTCTTCTACACATAACCTAAAATCTAAAACCTAAAAAACCGGTCGTCTGGTTAGCACTGCCGATTGCGCTATCTAACGGCAAAAGTTGTAACAATTATAAGCTGGCCAACTATCAGCAATAGCTGACTCCTTCCCTCATTTCAGATTTGAATTGTAGATGAAAAATATTTGTTGGCTGGTATTTTGAATAGAATAACATATTTAAAAATATGTATAAATTTTTATCGTCTACTAATATTAAGTATGTAATATCATACAAACATATATTTCATTAGTTGATCAAATTTCTGGTTGAGGTATTGAATTCGAACATAGTACAGTATTATGTTTCAGGGAGTAAATTAAGCACTTTAGACAGTAGGTGGAGGAAAAATGATTTTTAGTTGGAAAATCTATTTTTTGAATTGATCATTATTTGATTAATTGATTAATCAAGAATGTTCGGATACACTGCATGATAGAGAAACAGCATGGAGAATATTAACACAATCTGAAAGTCATTGACACAATAAGAATACAGCATGTAGCTTCTACCACATTTTTCAGTATACATTTATTCATGAGCGTTTTGGACAAAGTAATAGATTTCTCTCACCAAACAACACTCGTTGAGAGAGTGTGTCTGTCAACTCATAAATTGAATTTCTCTGTTGGATACAAAACATCATCATCCAGGATGAATGGTTTGCTAAAGAACTGAAATTACCTCAATAGAGGAATTGCAAACGAATTGTATTCAAAGGGAATTCATTTTGAAAAATTCCGCTAGGGAAAATCAAGGACCTTACTTACTTTCAATATCCAAGTACACTCACTTAGAAGTTAGAATATAAAAAGATTAAATTCAATAGTCTCAACATTTCTTGTCGAATAAATCATAATGATCAACCAGTATGAATGTTTCCTTGAAGTAATAATATAAGTCATTACATTATATTTATGATTTGATGCTTAAACTTATAGATAGTGAGTATCCAAAATTGAGTTACTGAAATACAGATACCAAAGACAACTATAGAAAGATAGAAAGAGTACGCTATTTATGCTAGTCATGTTCTAATCAAACGCAAACGAAGGAAAAGATCTACAACTTTTCTTCGCCTTCTCCAACCTTGTATAGTTTTAACATCTTTGGTCAGAATAAATTAATTGAACAAGATAGAGTGTGCACTTGCAACATTGCATATGATAATATGAGTAGTTGGTTTGTATTTTCGGAAGATTTCAAGGGTTTAAAATGATTATTATGATTATGTGACCTTAAGGCTGAATCATAAACTGCACGAAATTTTCATGCAATCCAGTTGAAAAACACACCCTGTAACGTTTAATAAGGCTAAGCGACCAATGCGGTCACATAGAGCAGAGAGGGCTCATCTGCCAGGTTTATTATGCTGTATAGGATGAACAGGACAATTCCTCAAAGCAGCAGCTGTAATCCGCTTGCATCTTTAGGTTCGTGTATAACCCTTTTACGTTATAATTCAATGAGCGGGCAGACAAAATGGGAAGTGAATTGGTTAGCGGAGCTTGACTGCTGTCATTATTGCAGCTTCCTAATTAGCTGTTAACCATGCACACACGAGCTGCTAGCCCCTTCACTGCGGCCATGGCCACTACTCCCTGCTGAGTGGTCACCAAGTCACTATCTTCTCTCTCCCGTTTCATCTTTCTTGAACGCATATTCAAATTATGAACCTCTCTCATACACTCTCTTCTTTCTCTTTCTCTCTTGAATAATTTTCTTGCCAACTGAGATACGCAGCCGGCGCCTTTGCACCCTGCAGGCACAGTCTGTATGCCATTGTTAGCGTTAGCGCACTGCAGCTGAAGAGTTGGAGAAAAGCAAAATTGAGTATTATTCTAGGGGAAATATTTCATCTTTGTCATTCAGAACGCTCTCCACAGCTCTAATGTGGTGTTTAATTATTTCATTCATTTCAAAGGAACGTCTCGTTTCCGTCATCTAAACTGTTCTTTGAAGAACTTGCGATTATTTTGATTCTGAGGTGCTCTTTCCTTGGTGAAAACGGTACAAATGAAGAGTATCTAATCCTGTAATAACGTGAATTTATCATATTATATTGAATAAATAATTGGGAATAGAACTAATGATCCTGGTTCTCTTTTTCGCATTTATTACTTCGTTGCCAAAGGATAGAATCAATCTAATTTGACCTATTCTTGAGATTTTCTCAACTTTGATAGCTTGATCTTTGATTTAATCTTTGCAGATTTCATGATAAAAACAGATCTCTTGTAACATTCCCATAAAATAAGAATTATATTGGCCTGTGATAGCCATTAATTTCGCTAATGAGATCCAGAATTCCATTTTTTTCACCTGTAACATTTTTCATACATGACATGATCCATGTATTATACAATAATCATACAGAATAATGGTATTATTTTGAATTTGCTTTTAATATTCTATTTTGGGAGTTGAAAGTTAGTCGTGGAATTAATTATTGACTCAATTGATAAAGCGATTCAATTTTCAACGTGTAAAATATAAACGTGTTTTTTATTATCACGTTCATTAGCTAAGTAAAAAGGCAATATTATGATTTAAATGCCTGCGTCATACAAACTATAGTGAGTTGGCTTTTGGTCTGCAAATCAAGGTCTTGCTTGAAACCACATAAATACTTATATAATTTTCTTTTCGAGGCCCATATCCCTTTGTTGGTCAACTGGTGATTGTTTGAGATATCGCTTTCCCGAAGGGATCTTTGTCTTGGTAATCAATTATTATTATATGCCGTCTCAGTCCTGGCAGTTTAAACCTTTCATAATTGCATTTTCAAGATTAAGGATCTTGTAAGGGAAGGAGGTGTGTAAAAAATGCATTTTGTGAAGCTTCTTTTTTTTGTTTTAATCAACGTTGGAGGTGGTTGCCATTCCAAACCTGTGTGCAGATCAGGAGACTGAGATCACTCAGGTGGGATTGTAGATAATAGGAATTTCTAGCTCACCCAATATTGATTTTTTATTTTCAATTTGAGAACTACAGACAGCCATGGCCAGTAGCCCAATTAAATATTTTGTTTTTAATCAGATCCATTATAGTTATAATAATGAATGAAAGTAGCCTCTTGTTATTGTATGATTATTTATCATAGCGTAACGTTAATAATTGTTTAGTTTCCCTCTGTTTAACGTTGTCATCAATCACACCCACTATCCATGTAGCTAACTTTTTTATATTACAAATTTCGTAATATTTTCTTAAGAGAGGAATATACTTTAAGACGAATAACTGAGCCATCTACGTTCAATGGAAGGTTTAATGGATTAGACAATCGCCCCATCTTGTATCAGCTCTTGGATTACCACTTAGAACGGATTGGCCTCTCGAGCCTCTTTCTATAATTGAGCTATAAACCATTCTTGGAACATTTCTCTCGAAGTCATGAAGCACTTCTTCAATTATCTCAAGCTGGAAATGATTAGGCTATTCTCAAAATAAATTGACTGAAGCCTACTCAAGAGGCGTTTTCTATCGAATTCAATACTATATACTTGGAGAATTATATACAATATATTCTGTTTGAATCACTTATATACTAATATACTATTTTTTCAAGTAATATCAGCCAAGAGGTAGAAATCCTTCCCCTCATAATTCATTTTTGTAGCATTTTCGAAAGCCCATAATAATAATGTCATGTTGGATAATTTCAACTGAAACTCCTTTCCACATTATTTATATCTATAATGCTCCAATCAACTGGTAATGTCGGTTGATGATAATGTTCTGGATATCAGAGAAATGAATTGGGATGTAGATGTTAGCATGTGAAAATTGGGTTGTAGAAATAAAAATTTGAAGATGGTATTCTCATGAGATGAGATAAAAATATTCATAGAACTGTTCAAATGGAGAATTATTGGTTACTTAGAAAAAAATGTGTAAATTTAGCAATTGGAAAGCGTAAAATCATGAGGAACCGCTAGTGAGTATATCGATAGTAGGAAATGAATAATAATGACTCATTCGATATTCTATGTTTTATGTGAGGGACTGCAAATCACTAAGATATTTGCATCAGAAACATTAGAAACCCGATTTCAATCAATTGAATTTCCACCAGAATTGCATTAAAGTCCGTAAAGATGATTTATTTCTGGTGAGTACCCGTTTTACTCACACATAGGCTAATGAAGAATGAACTAGAACTGTAGAAAAAGAGCTATTACTCCAACAATAACGAGAACCAGAATCAACTAACTGGTAAATTGGGGAGTGAATTGGAAGCGTTTCGGGCATGATTGTCACGTAGTAACAAGCAATTTGCAAAATTTTCTTCCTCATGATTGAGAATATGTGGCTCATTCGACAGCTTTTGAATCACACCCTGGCATAAATTCCCGAATCCCATTCTTGTATGCCTGAGACTAGATTTAAAACATTTTTCAACTTTTCGATATCAATCATTAGACTTCATTGTATTCTAAGAAGTATTCATATAATAATGACAATTCTATTACTCCACAACATCCCACGATCATAAAAACTGACATTATCATAATTTTCATTGAAAAGTTTTCAGAAGAAGATTTTTTATTGTTATTTCTTTTTAAACGAAACAGTAAAGCTCCGTTCAAAGTGGAATTGAATAGGAATTCTTTTGTGATTTTGTTCAAGAGATTCCGTTATAGATGATGGAGTGTTGGATTGGATGAATAATATGAATTATGAAAGGATACCAAAATTAAAAATATCTGTTTTCTCAATCCTGAGAGCTCTTTTCTACTCTTTTGCACAAGCTGATATGAGAAATGTCAAATGCACCGTTTCCATGTGTTCTATGAAGTATTAATCCTACACTATTATCGAGCAATTTCTGTCTAAATGTTTAGATGTTTAGATTTTTTTATGTTTATATAATTATATCTGTATGTGACCGGATCTCGAAAACGGCTCTAACGATTCTCACGAAATTTGGAACAAAGTGGGTTTATGATATGAAGATTCGATTGCACTAGGTCTCAACCCTGGGATAACTCGCTGAAGGACATTGAAAAGATAAATACGTCCTTGGAAAAACTGCTGGAAATTTTGTCGTCTGTTGATACCGTAATGGAAGAGAGTGAACGAGTGCATGTGAGGAATCATCCAGCTTATCTCACGAGAAGAAAAATTCTGCAAGAGAAACTTATTTTCGTTTATTTCTCTTTTTTTAGAAAACATGTTTACTTCAGAAAGTCCAAAATAGTAACTAGATGCTGTTAGTGTAGAATAGTACATAGTATATTAACAAATATTGTAGCAAACATAGTAATCATTCTAAATCGAATTCATAGTATATTTATTTGTAATTGATGATGTGTTTGTTTTTTGAAGTGTGAATAAATTGTTGTTTTGATGAGTGATAGTAGCTTAACCTAGATTTTGTTTTGGACTGTAGTATAAATTTAAAAAGGGACAGTTTTGGGCATAAGCCTGTTGTGCCTCCTCAAATAACTGTAAGAATAATTACGACTGAGAAAATTAATAAATAAATATAAATTATAAATTCAATCTTTGGATACAAAGTTTCTATGCTTTTACACTCCAGAGCAAAACTCGGTCCCCCGATATTTCTCCTTATTAGTTGAAATGTCAAGAGAAGTACGAAACAATATTAATTTCACAAGGCAGGTGGTTGAAGTGAGAAGGTGGTTTTATTTTAAACTGTTTGTTCTAAGTATACCGAATTCAAAAATACGCTGTGTTTGACCTATTCTATGATACTCTGCAATACCTTTATTCTAATAAGATGAATTTAATGTCAAGTTGGAGCTTGTATGAAACCTCACACTATAATATCTTTGGGATATGCTACAGCTCACTTAAAGGTGCGTACAGATATACGCGCCTCCAACACACTCCGCGCACGCTCCACAATCGCTCCACACACGCTCCACAATCGCTCCACACACGCTCCGCACTCGCTCCGCGATCGCTCCGATCATGAACGTTACGGGAGATGTTAGCTCTTCTCGTGTTCCACGCTAGCTCCCCGGTCGATCGTCAATCGATCTGCTCGAGTGACGTTCGATTGCGTAGCAGAGCGAAGGTCTGTACGCGTCTTAACATATACTTGATTAATAAGACTCTTCGAAAAAGGAATTATTATTGCCTTTGCCATTGTTCCCAACAGATCTATAAACGGCAAGAGTTTAAAATCATGATTGAATCTCAAATATCATCAATCCTTCTCCAAGGTCGAAGGAAATCTAGGGAAGATGTCTATTCAAGGATTCATATTTTAATATTCACTATAGGATTAAAATCACATGCTATATTACAAATAATAGGATTGCATGTAAGAATCCAATGAAATGTTCGATATTCGAATCGAGGATAGAGTTCTGTTGAAATAAGTTTTTCTCGTAGATTGATATTGTTGAATATAAAACAAATCATTGTCAAAGATGATTTTCCGATGTCATTGTCAATGATGATCTTGAAAAATCCAATTTTTCATTCACCACCTACGATGCAATCGATATTACTATTCAATTTTGTTTTCAAGAGTTGAAAAGAAGATCCATGAAAGCATGATCTCCAATGGAATTTTAATAAAAAACGTTGGAAAATTTAAATTTTTTACTGTCCAAATGCTTCTGATAACAAATCATCGAAAAATGCATAGAATAATGCATGATAGAGAAAATTGTTTCGTCACAATAGTGCATGTTATAGATGGTGGGAGTAAGACTGAGATGAATGCGCGCTACTACATTCAACCCCAACGATTTCCATATTATACGGCCAATGCTTTGCTCATCGTCTCCATAGAAACCTAATGGACTGTGCTGCAAGCCAATTCCATTATCAATGAAAATGATTCATCACAGGGATTATATGTATGGTGATTTTTGACCGCACTTAGCAAATGTCCTGTAGCAAATTTGTATAAGTGCCCGCTGATAGGCGGATATAGGTAGATATAGATTGATTATTATATTACATAACAATTGAATAATTCATTATATTATTCATTTTCTAGGCTGCTTGAAATCAAGGTTTTTATTAGCAGGTTACATAAGTTTGGGTGTTCTGTGGTTAGGATATCGGTAAGGAAGTGGGTTTTAACGTTCTGCATAGTTTTCGCATACAGTTTCATGCTCTTGTAGACATCACTGAGCTTAATATTTCTCTTAATCTTTTTTCTGTGATTGGAGTTATGAAATCATGTACACTGTTTAATATACTTTATTAATAAATCATAAGTTCTAATATAATCGCATTAAAAGTAACCGCTCTCTTATGAAAATAATCCAAGAGCTTCTTGCACAAAGTAAGTCGATTTTAGCAGCCCATTCGCAGATTGACACGTTTATGAGCCAAGATCATTATCTTGACGCATGATAAATCACTCCGCGGAAACTTTAATTACTTTGTAAGTCGATATCACTTGATGCGAAGTTGTTGAAGTGCTCGTGAAAAGACGGCGACATTCAAGTTGATGGACTGCGTGTGCCAGATAATCTATAGGAACTATACATTTTTGAGCTATACTAAATGCTTACTGATTTCAACAAAGAATAAAAACTCCTCATCCTCTTTATTAAAATAGATCATATCCCTACAGAGACACACTTACTTTATGCTAACACAGTAGACACACTGGGGTGTTGAACACCCCAATTTAATTTTGCATTTTTCTTTGAAAAATATGAAAAAAACAAGTACTTAGACCATACTTCATCATTTCTTAATCATTTTTGTTCCAAGTGCATACAGAAATCAAAAGTGAAGCACTGCTTATAATATTAATACTAATATGCTTATTGATATTTAATACTAAATGCTTATTAATATTAATACTAATTTTAGAAGTACGTATGTTCCGCTTAAGTGTTGGAGCTCCTAATCCGGTTTGAACGGATGGCTTGATAAAAGTAAAAAACTCACGTCTCTTCATTTTATTGTTTTAAATCTCAAGTTGTAGAGAATCATAGCATTTATTCTAATCTGATCCATCATCCCATACCACATTTGTAGTGACAATACAAGTAAATCTTTGTAATAAAAGTGTTTGATAAAAGTCTCACGTAAAAGACACTCTGGGGTGTTAGACACCCCAAACGAAGAACAAGATGAGCTGGTGGCCTTGTAGAATGCTATTACTGACTGGAAGTGGTGGAGAGTAGTTGACAATACTACAAACTCAATTTTGACTGGGCGTAAATTCCCATCTGTTTGATATTGTCAACTGCAGAAAAGAAAGAAAATCCCTGGGGTGTGAAACACCCCAGTGTGTCTCTTTAGGGATATCACTGAAATACTAGTTTTTGAGGAGATCTTGAACACAATAGTAGGAATTTGGAATGAGAGAATTTTCTCAAAAAATAGAGAATCTTGATAATTTTCAAGTACAGAAATTTCTCTCCTCTACTTGGAAATGATCAAGTCTAACTAATTTTATTCAGAAAATACATTCATCTTCAAGTATAGAAGAGGTAAATTGAAATGTTTTAACCACGTGTAATAGAAGGAGCTCATTCTATGTTTGAATAATCATGTCTGTAATTTAATTTATAAGGTTTTGGACTATCAGATCTGCTCCTATCAGAAACAGTCAAGTTGTAAATCCAATGAAACATTGTCCGCAAAATATAATTACAATTCTCTTTATGAATTCCAAATATTGAAAAAGAAACTAATTGGTGAATAACAAAGTATTTCTATATACATGTAATCATGTTTAAAGAAGTATGTCCAACATTATCTTACTTTCTATAACTATAGTGTTGTGCTATTACTTGTATCGCCCTTTTGTTTAATGAATACGACGAGAGATCTATCTGTCCCTATAGACCATACTGTTCAATAAGAATCCTCAAAGAGAATTCATTGGAAGCAAATGATATTCCATCACCTTCCACTAGAGTGCCTCTCACTTGTCCCAAGACAGCAAAGGTGCAATATTTACTCACCTCCAACTCCAACGATAGAATACTTCATGCTTGTAGCCTTGATAAAAAATACAATAAGTGAAATTTTTCATCAAGTTTTTCTCTGTCACTCAGGTGTATACAAAGAGCTTCAATGGTTCGATTTTCCATTATGTTTCTTTTCGTAAATAATGCTTGTTACTATACAGCTCAATATTTTCTTTGTTTTTCTTAATGGTACGAGATTATATACTTAATACTCGTATCTGTTCACAACCATTGAGTATAGGATGAGAATAATACTATGTAATAAATTAGTCTTTGATCTCCATTGACAACGCTGTTGATCACTAAGCTACTATCCTGCAATAGAATGTATCAGTGAATTTAAGAGGATGTTATCAATTTTGAATATACAGAGTGTTTTGGAAGTACTGGAATTACAAGGTTGGCAGAAGCTATTTTTGATGTCGATTAATGTTGATATTGGTTTTGCTTCGGGCACCAAAAGAATAGACCATTTTTTATTTAAATATAAAGAAAATGAAAATCTCAGTACCCTTTTTTTTTGAAATATTTTGAAAGTGATAAAATATTTCAAAAAAAGGGTACTGAGATTTTCATTTTCTTTATATTTATATTGCAAGTAGCCCTATACAGAAAAAAACATTTTTTATTTATATGTTGAAGCATTCAAATTAAATATATTAAACATGTTTTCTTATGACTTGGCATTCACGGATTTAGTTGGGTGAAGATATTTGAAAAATGTACGGTATCTGAATAATTATTATCAATATTATAGTTTTCACAGAATTCTAGTTCATTATGATCGTTGAAGAGTTGAAGTGAGTTAGTTCAAGTGAATTTTAGTACAAGTATTTTGTGGTTATAATGGGCTCTTCTTTATTTTCTATCGATGTTTTGCTCCAGTAGAGAAAATAGTAAATGTTAGTTTCACATTTTAAAAGCTTTGAAGGTACAGTAATATGAATTTGATAAGCCCAGTATTAAATTAATCGATGTTGTTTTTCATTGTATCGCTTGTGTCAATGTTACCTGCACTGTTTGCAATTTATCACTATTTTCTCAAGAATTAGTTTGTCATGAGTTTCATAATCTGGAAATTCTAATTTAAATGCTATTTGGATGACGTTCAAATTCCATTTGTTTTTTTACAATAATTTTTACATTGGAGAGTCAAGCAATTTAATCAATTTGGAAGTAAAAGGAAATCACAGTGCAAATTGAACAATGGATAGTCACTTTGAAATTCAGTTGCTCAATTCATTTTGGCTTGATACTATCATTTTTAATTTGAGTTGATCAAGTTTTTAGTTTGAGAGATATGCATTGTATAATATAATGTTTATATTTCAGTTTGACTGATCTCTTATCACACTCTCGCTTTCATTCATAAACATAATAATTCTAAATAAGTTGATTATCATGGTTGATAAAGATAATAAGTTTAATAAGGTTTAATAAAGTTAATAAGTTGATTAAGGATGTAGCTTATCTTACGTCGAACAATGAACAAATAGAACAATTTTCAGTGAATTACTATTATGATGATCATTGGAATTTCTGCTTGTGATTGAGAAAAAATCATTTTGAGAGCCTTGAAATTCGTACCTATTGGAAAAAGTTGCTTTATTACTAGAAATGTTGTTATTTGTTCCAAATACCTTTAACTTTTTCTTTCTAAAATCTTTGCTTCAGTTTTATTAAATACCTACCCTTTTATTTTCTTTGTTCACCCGATCCGATGATATTCATTCCATTATCAAGTGTTTGAATTATAGAGAGTAATCAAACAAGAAGAAACACAAAAAAGCTATGAAAAGAAATTTTTAATCTTCATTTTTCACAAAATGAGGATAGGATGAAGAAGTCGGTCACGTCATAATCTACAAACTTCATTGAAGAACATCAATATCTAAAACTAGAGTTATCAAATTCTGATACGTCTGACTCGTATTGAGAAGGCACACTTCAAATTAATAAATTCTGTGAGCATACAACGGAAGCCTGATTTTTATCATCAGCGTAGTTAAATCAAGAAAATTATAATATTCTGTAGAGTATTGAAAAGTGAAAATTCAGATTGAGCGCATGTCAAAACAATAGACAGAATTAATTGTGTCGAGCGCTTTAGTGTAAATGAGATGCAATGTAGAAAGCAGTACTATTGTGTTTACTATGTTTATATAGTCAGCCGCGTCGGCTGTTTCCCTTCCACAGCGTCAAATTGAATCACAAATACATAACAATACACATCAATGGATTCGCAATGAAAAATTAATAATTTGCTGACATTAATTATTTGGCTCATTTTTCTTCAAAATCATTTGCTTCAAAGTTAATCCGAGAAAACAAAAAATCAAATCGAAAAACCCCTAATTTTTTTCATATATATTATTTTATCAAGGAAACTGTTTGTTTTATTGAGATAATGAATACGACTAATATTGTAGTAATATTGTATCGAATGACATATGATAGATCTTTCCCCGTGCAAAGATTAATGGTTACAGATGGTAACCGATTAATGGTTACAGAGATAATTGATTTCCTGTTAACTGTTTACTATGGCGAAGAGAGTCAGCCGCGCTGTACCGCCGCGGCTGTTTCTCCTTCCACGGCGTCAAATCAAATCGCAAATACGTAACAATTCACATCAATGGATTCACAATGGAAGTTGCTACATTGAAATTATAAGGCTCATTTTTCTTTTAAATGACTTGCTAATTGGAGAAAAGAAAAAAATAAAATCGCAACCCCCCTAAATTTTTACATTCATATTTATTTATCAAGAAAACTGTTCGCTTTATTGGAAAAATAGTACTAATATTGTAGACCATTATATAAAGTATCGAATGACATATAATAGATCTTTCCCCGTGCAAAGATTAATGGTTACAGAGATAATTGATTTCCTGTTTACTGTTTACTATGGAGAAGAGAGTCAGCCGCGCTGTACCGCGTCGGCTGTTTCCCCTTCCAAGGCATCAAATCAAATTGCAAATACGTAAAAATATACATCAATAGATTCGCAATGGAAGTGGCTACATTAATTATACAGCTCATTTTTTTAAACCACTTGCTTCGAAGTTAATAGGAGAAAACAAAGAAATAAAATCGCAACCCCCCTAAATTTTTACATTTATATTATTCTATTAGGAAAACTGTTCGTTTTATTGAAAAAATGAAGAAATTTGATATTGTAGTCAATGATGTAATGAATCGAATGACATTTAATAGAACTCTTTATGATCAATGGTTACAGAGATAATTGATTTCCGGAGATTACCTGCATTTTTAAACTTCGAGAGTGGCTAGGGGGGAAATCTTCAAGGGGTTTTCTTGAGACTTTTGGGAGAATGACCCTCTGGGAGGGCTCTATCGATAGTGAGAGATTCAGCTTTTATTTAATTTTCGGATCGAAAAAACCTTTATTGACTGCGCTGTAGTGCTCCAAAGACCTTATAAAACTGTTGTACACACTATTTTTATCTATGACTTAAGTATGACATGTGCTGACTTGTAAGGTTACCAACCAACTAGTCTATATGGTGAAAAGAGTGAAATAACAATAAATGAAGAGCTACTAAGAGAGAGTGAACAGTAAACTTAAAATACTGAAAACTTGACGAATTGAGAACTTGATAAACTGTAAACGTGACGTACTGAAAACATGATAAACTGATAACTTTAAACTGACAACTTGAATAACTGAAACTTGAAACTTGACTTGAAAACTGGACAAACTGAGAACTTGACAAACTGAGATCTTAAAACGAATTGAAAATTTTACTTGCTGAAAACTTTATAAACTGGAAACTTGACAAATTGAAAACTTTTTATCATATTGAAATCTTGCTGTACTGAAAACATGATCAATTGAATACTTGTCAATTGAAAACATCATCAATTGAAAACTTGTCAAATGAAAACTTGAAGAACTGAAAACTTGATAATCTGGAAACTTGATAAACTGAAAACTTGATGAACTGAAAACTGGAGGAACTAAAAACTTGAAGCCTGACGAATTGTAATCTTGGAGGAATGATAACTTAACGCAATGAAAACTTGTCGTAATGGAAACTTGATGAACTGAGATCTTGACAAATTGAAAATTGTTTTATCTTATTTATCATGATTCTCTTTGGCGTTTTAATAGATTCGACATTAGGAAGAATCATATCATAAATGCTGATATGAAGTGTAACAATATTCATTGTTCCAATTGTGAATGATGAGGATTATGCGAATTATCATGAGAAGTCAGCCTGTTATGAAACTTTATTTCGCTGCTTTGCTTTTTTCTGCGTTGTGTTGTGTCGACTCTGTAAGTGTGTGCGTTGAAGTCACACTACTAAGAAAATCAACGATTTTCCTGGAGCATCAGCTTAGTTATCATATTACGGAAGATCATATTTCATATTTTGCAGCTCTCCTGTACTTTCACATGGGGATCTTACGAATAAGCCAACAGATCTAATAACTCCACCGACGTTTTGCTCAAAGTATGACACATCACTTTTTCTCAAAGTCTATTTTTCCTTAAAAATATAGATAGAAGATTTCTGATTTCGGATTTGGATTCAGCGACCCCAAATTCTTCAAAGTGTATTCCCATTTTCAAAAATACCCGAAAACAAGGGAGTTATAGCTGTTTTTAATATAGCTTTCCATTATCATATGATTTATATAGTAGGCCTACGTACTAAGATAATAATACTCCTGCCTCACAAAGGGACAGGCAAAGGTTTTAAGAAGTTTTTGAACACCTGAGAAGTTTAAACATAAACATTTTTAATTTTTGAAAGTTCTAGTTTTCCAAAAAAATATTGAACTATGAAAAGATGAATCCAAATATGAAATCATAAATCATCTCCACTCATCACCCAATAAAATAGGAGGAAAAGGAATGTTGTACAGTAAAATTCACTGAATTTCAATTGTCATTCAACAATCCAATTTATCAGGTTCAAATCGTTGAATATCACTTTAAATTCCCAGCAATTATTGACTATTTCTTTTCACAATTAAACTGGATTTAGAAGATCAATACAATAATGTTCTCTATCACAATTTAATCATAGAAATGTTTAAAAGTGAAAACGTTGGGCACAAACCTTCTGCCATGAGGAGACAAATAAATTTATGAAAAGCTTGATAGCTTGAATAGTGATCTGATATTTGTTACACGTTTCTATTCTAAGACATAATATATCTTAGACTAATTTTTAATGTTTCTTCAATCGGCAGGAAAACTTTGGTTTTTCAAAGTTATCTTACTCCCTTATTTTGGGGTATTTTCAGAAATCAAGATAAATAACCTACCAAATTTCCTACACGATTACAGTGTAAGTTGTATTATAATAGCTAGAGTACTTACCTACTGTATAGTACAGTACCTGTTCGTTTTTACCGTATAATTATATGATAATAGAAAGCTTTATTAAAAACAGCCATAACTTCCTTGTTTTCGGATATTTTCGAAAACAGGACTTATGCTTTAAAGAATTTTGGGTCGCTGAATCCAAATCCAGAATCAGAAATCTTCCATCTATATTTTTAAGGAAGTTAGACTTTGAGAAAAAGTGATGAGTCATACTTTTGAGCAAACGTCGGCATAGTTGTTAGATCTTGCCTCTGCTTGCCTCGAGGGGAAAAGACGTGACAAAACGAGGTTCCTGGATAGGGGTCACCATGTGAAAGACACGATTTGACTCAATGTACTTTGACAAAAAAACGTGAACACTGTTCAGTGTTCAAGTTGCACGTCTCCTATCGTGTGAAAGAGGCCTTAACGTTGGTTAGGTTCCTATCTAGTGAGACCGTACACAGCTGTCCTCGACAAGGCAAGCGTACAGTGGCTTCACTCAGCGGCTGTCCTCTGTTGTAAGCAGTACAAAATGTAGTCACAGTATTTTGTGTTAATCATGGCTTTTATGCCAGCTTTAGGCTTGGTAGTATTTGGATCTGGAACCTTCTGTTCCAGTAGCATATTTAGTTTTTCCGCCTCAGTAAATGCTTTTCATTAAGAAGAGAGGATATCAAATTTTTCACCTTACAATGGAAATTTTCCTCCTAATACCGCTCGCTACTAAAGGTACGTCATAGATTATAATATAATTAAGGAAATTATTATCAATGAAAGCTTCCATCAAAATATTGAATTTATTGTGATAGAACCACATTCAAGTGTAAGTGTGTTGTGATAGATTTATTAAGATAGTCCTTTTGATTCTGATTTTGATTTGAATGGAAGATGGTAATGCTAATTCAAACTGATGAGTGATAGAAGAAAATAAACGGTACATGCTCTTGTAGAAATATAGAGTACCGATAAGAAGGAATTGAGATATTTTTGATTTTAAATTATTTTTGAAGAGGAAGCTATGAACCTAAATTTAAATGACAGTATTTAGTGATATAGATTTTATTTGTTCTGCTGATTCTAATGAAAAGCTTTCTTGATTCTTTAGGAAACACCTATCATGTAATTTATCTTTTAAATTACACTATATTTATGTAATTTATGTAAGAGAACCGACTGAACAAAATAACTACAATACTCGAAAGATCTTATAATGAAAAGTTATTCCATATATAAGTGAATTGAAGTATCTATTATGGAATACTATGTACTCATCTCTTTGTATAAAGAGCATGACCCTGATTACAAATAAATTCTTTTCTATTAAATCAAGATATTGAGTATTGATTCGAGTTTTATATAAAAAAAAACCTAAAGTAGGTTGACTTTATGATATAACTGAAGTTGAGTTAATTTGTATTATCCTAGTTTACATTTTTATTCTAACAGCGGTCAAAGTATGGGTCCTCCAATGTACGAGTCCATCAATGTATGGGTCCATCAATTATTTACGGGTCCATGAATGTCTCGTGAACGTGTGTCTTTAAGCCGCTGAGATTCCTCTAAATCGATGGCAGTCCTAGAAGTTTGGGGTATGCTGTCTCCTGACGCTCCTAGAGCTCAATCACCGAGCCTACATTCAAATTGAAGAAACAGCTTTGAGGTAACAACTTTTCCCAAATTAAACAAACGTCCCAGGAACTCCGGATGTGACAGAATGGGTTTTAGTGACTATAGACTTTCGAAAAGGGAGGGGTGTAAAACGTGAACCATCCAATCAATTAAAACGTGCGGAATTAGACTTTTTTGTTAAATCGTAACTTTGGAAATTGGGAATGGATAGATTATACATTTTATTAATTTGGTTTGAGTAATCGATTTTCGGTTGTATCTTTACATTGAAATGTGAGGCCATATTTTCTCTGTAAGGATCCAGCTGGGAATTTCAGTTTTCTTTAAAACTACTGAAATCTATTAAGCTACTAAGAGTTGAATTAGCCAATAAAATGTTGAAAGGTCCATAAATGTTTTGTAAATGGTATTTTCATCGTAAAGTTGTGAATAATCGAAGCTTCAAAAGGACCCTAACCTTTTTTCTAAGTCTGTTTTGAAATCACATATTTTTTTGAATAGTTTTCCAAGGTAGAATTCCGCGATGTGATTTTTTAGGAATATTTTGTCTTTGCTGCTTTCATAATAATTATAAAGATACAGAATGGATATGATTAACATTTGATAGCATTTTGATAGTGTTTTAAAAGTTTCCAAGTGTGTTCTAAATGTTCTAAGAACATTTCTAAAATGTTTTCTGAATTTTATGCTGATCTTTCTTTTAAAATATCTATTGTTATTTATGATTAACTTCTGAGCAATATCCATGATAACTTTCAATTCTTCTTTCTGAAATTAGAGTCCTTCAAGCTTCTTATGATTCAATCTAAAACGTTTTCAATGTAAAGCAGACAGAGTAGGATACTATCGAATTAGCTATATTGGAGATAACTTTCTAAATTTAGTTATTCTATTTTCGGTTTTCATGATGTAACTTCATTTCGTTCTATTAACTGTTGAATTTAACTGTAAGAGGTGACAATATATTTGATATCTTTTCTCTATTTCGTTGTTTCTCTTGTCATTTCTGGATTCCCGTTCTCTAGCACTAGGTATGTTTATCAAGCATTCCTTTTATTAAGTTATATTGTGTGTACTTCTAAATTCTAAATTCCAAATTTACTTTCTAAATTCATAGCACGGCACAGACGGAGACGTACGACTGAATAAATTCAACTATTGGCAAAAGAGTCCTAATGTAAGATTAGCGAACCATTATACAGAGATATGATGAAGGAGAACGATGATTCTTCAGGTACAGCTCAGAAAGATAATTTTTTCCATTCACTGTTCTTCAACTCGTCATCTTTTGTCCTTTTGCAAGCTTTTCTACCTTTTATCATTCTCCCTCTCTCTCTCTCTTTCTCTCTCTTGCTTGCCCACTTGATCTTTATCATGCTTACATTTTCTTCTCACATCCATCACGACAGGAGAAGAGAATTCAATGTCAGCGCTAAGAACCCTGAAAAAGCACGAAGAAAGTCGCTTAGGCCTACATCCACTTGACGTTTATATAAACCCCGCCTTGACAAAAGCCTGGATAATCTTTTCAGAAAAGCTTAGACTCCTCACAATTTAGTGTGCAGCCATATGCACTCAATTTTTTTACCTTGAAATGCTGTTTGATTCTTTTCAAGTGAGAGAACCATGAATGGAATGGTAATATGCTTGAAATTGAAAAATTATTCACTGTTCTAATCATGAATACTTGATATTTTCTACAACTGTCTCGTAGAAAAGGAGCTTGTAAGAGCGATGCTTTCTTGTACTTGAAGAAATGTTAATAAATACTAAATTGCAGATGAAAGAAGCATGAGGGTCGATCTCTTTTCAGCATGCACATGAACAGTGACTCATGTTTCTGTATCAAAATAATCGTATTCTGTATCCACTGATTTTGAAACAGAATATTCTCACTGAATAATGTCTGTTGTAAGGTGTTCGGACTTGGTCAGAAATTAAATTATCGACTAAATTGGAGATATTCAGAAATATTTAGAGAAATTTTCTGCAAGAAATATTTTGAGAATATTTCTGCAAACAAATTCACAAATGATTCAAGAAAAAGCCGTGAGCCTATGATTTCAGTCGCTGTAAATTATTGTAGAGAATTGAAGCGTTATGTGATCATTCAGATCAGGGCAAACAAATAGCACTACAAGATAGTACTGAGAAACAAGAATTATATTCTGAAATAAAGCAGGAGATCTCCAATGATAATTCTGATTCAAACAGATAAAATTATAATTTTCGCAGATTAATTTCAGAGTTGGAGTTCCACGAGCAATGAAACGAGTCTCCAGAGCTGTGAAATGAATTTCCATTGATTACTCAGCTGAGAGATTGATATAACTATTCTAGCCTATTATTACTCATTTGTTAAGTCTTCGAACGATCGTCTTTGATGGATAAATGTATGAATGAGAAATCTTTTAAAACGATCAACTTTCTCAATTTCTGTGATCTAGTCTGAAGAGTGAGTGTACTATGAGTCTAGAACGAACTCTAGAACGAACTATGGACTATTCTCGAGAGTACATCAAATATTGTCATCGAATGTAATTTCCTGCTTTTGCAAGATTATTCCAATCATCAATGCCAGAAGGTTCCGCCAAAATCTTTTTCTTTCTTACACCAATAACAAAGTGATAGTTGCAGTGCAGGAAGAAGACAAACAAGATTCGTAGAGCTGTCTGCGGACTTCGATGCAAGATCGATTGAACACCCATTTCTTGTCCAAGTCCGTGATGTCTATTCATGCCGTCTCATGGACTAGAGATATAGCCAGTATAGCCAGAATTCAAAAAATATTTTTCCGGTTCGTGTAAAATGAAAAAAATTCCCCTATATAATTCACACCATGGAATTAAAAAGGTTTCCTCGTCCAAAACAAATAGCCTAGCTAAAAACTTTCACCCGATTCATAATTGAATACATTTCTTCTTTTGAGGTTTTTCTCCCTCCATCTGTTTATCAACAACACATCATTTGGAATTTCATTGCAGTAAATCTGAATAACTTATATTCATTGTACTAGTTGTTGGAATCTACGTATTAAATTTAATTTTCAAATTAAGTTAGCGGTTGGTCAAGTGCAGCAAGACAACATTTCTGGTCCTTAAGTAATATTTCCTCTATTTGGGAAGGAGGATTGTACTATTAACAAGATATCATCATTGTATAATTATATTGCTGGACATCTCGGAAAATTTTAAATAAAATTGATTGTTATTGCTATCTCGCAATTCAATTCATACATTGAATATTGCACACATTTTTTATTGTATAATTTTCTCGTCCACAAAGACAAAACATGACAAAGTCGGAACAAGTCTGATGAAGTTGATCTTATCTTACCACTTATTTTGGGAGCATTGCAATATGCGAATGAATAATGGATAAAAGTAGAGTTATTGAACAGTTATGAAGTATATATTATGAAAATCATCTCACAGATAGTGATGTTCCAAGCAGTTCATTATTAAGTACTAAATTTAGCATCCGATATTGCTAGGCAAGCTGAGAAGGCTTCCGTTTTGAGTAAATGGATGTTATGATCAATTAGATTAGAAATATCAACCAAGAGGGAATGTTCAATTCCCTTCACATTCAGTGGAGTCCGGGAGCTGATAGAGTCCATTTACATAATGTAGCCTATTCGCAACTGAAAAAAAGACTTTTAAAGATCCCCCTGACTAATACTGTCGAAGAAAGCTGGTAATGGAGTTTTCCTATGCTGAAGAAGAAGGAGCAATCCGGATTCGGGAGATTGAGTATTTTCCAATCAGATTTTATACTTTCTTAGAAGCTTGAATATTCTCCTGAGAGATCTCTTATTGGAGAGATTCAGCAAACGCCACATCAGATGCAAATAAGGCACTGATATAGTTTGATTACATCAGTAAAGTTTCACTGCTAAAATTAATATCTTAGAAGAGATGTTTCGAACACGTGCACCTATCAACATGGAACTCATGAACATGGTAACACTGGTAGACATCATAGATCTGTATTCGAGATACGAAAAAATCGGCTAGTTGCAAGATACGGCATCATCATTTCTTCCCGTTGTGGAAATGAATATAATAAATACAGAGTTGAGTCAACATAAGCAGAAATAGACGTTTGTGTTACAAGCAACCTGAACTCCTTGGATTCGTGAGGAACATTCATTAAAGCAGATAGCCGGAATGTTTAGAGTGAACAGATATATGTTAAGTACCAGATAGAACAGCAGAATTGAATAAAATCGAATTATTGTAGCAGGGAGGCAGTTGAAGGAGGGAACGAAAAAAGCCAAGGTCGATTGTTGCTCGTTGTGACTCAATGAAACATCCCGTTTTTGTCACAATGTTCTGTAAAATGTCCTCCTCAATAATAGGCTAGCTCATCAAAAACAACGGGACAATCGATAATTTGATCACAGATCGCATCAATTGTCGATCAGTGTTTTCTGTGTATTCTTCAGGTTTCTTGATCTGCAATCGGTCAAATTCTTATAATTGTATTCGGAGATCTCAATTTCTCTACTATGTGCATTCTTGAAAAATTAAATTTTCGTGTTGGAAGTCAGTGATTAATCTCTCTTTCATTATAAACATCATTGCATCTCTATTTTTTCATAAGCCATTTACTCACATTCTTCTCAAATCAAACAATTGTACAATTTATAATGTAATTATACTGAATGTAGCCTATTTTCGGTAAAAGGTAATTACGCGGAGAGGCCCTTGGCACAACGGTTGACCTTTGTTATTATTGGCCTAATATTAGGGACTTACTCTTGAATAATTTGAAAATGAACTTAGTGAAGTTTTGAATATGATAGTTAGAAAAATGAGTTGAATGGAAACTGATTATTAATCACTTATCATTTATAATCCAAGTGATGAATTATCGAGGCTGATTCTACTGACATTTGATTAACCACAGGTCACCACCATCCAGTAAACCCAAATTATTATTGTAACTCTGAGTAGCAAATTCTGAGAGACTCATCCGTGTTTAATATTCTGGCAAGCAGTGTAGCTTTGCTCCAATACTTGAATACAAACTTGCGGTACTGTTTCCAGCCATTCACTAATTTACAATTTCCATCAGCCAACCAAATAATTGTCAATATTGGCTATTGACATAGAATAATATGCATTGCAGCTAACTTTGTCATTATATTAGCCTACGCTAATTGATAATTATTCATTGATGCATTCCTAGAGAGCACGTTGTAGGTTGCAGAGATAATCGGTGGACTGGGCTGCGCTGAAATAATGGTCAATTTAGTGATCCAATGGTCCGTCGTGGTGGTGACCCTTGTGCAAAGTAAAATCAGATTAGAATCGACTGTGAAGTGTCCGTAATAGATTAACGAGCGACGAGATTGATTGGCGCAATGCATATGTGGAATATTCAACCAAGTCGACTTGATGCTCGAAAGAGACAATGCATTTCGATAACCTCAGGTTAAATGTTGACCGATCTCGCTTGGAATGGACCAGTTTAAAAAGATTGATGGTCCTAGTTTATTGATGTATTTTTTGAATGTGACGATAGTTTCAATAATCAATCAGTTTCTCTTCAGTTACAATATTTACTCAACCTCTCCTTCCCGATCAGAGACGTTCCAGAATAATCAAACTTGTTAGAGATTCTTTAAAATATGGCAATCTCAATTATTTCAAAAATGATTTTGAATTTGTTTCCGATGGTGGGAGGATAGATGCTTCCCATACTAGAACTGGTGCTAATACTCTTAGGATACCTAATCACCGAACTACTATCTATTCTAAATCGTTCCTTGTCAGTGCTTGTCGTGAATGGAATAAACTTCCCAACTCTATTAGATGCATTGAGAGCCGAGCGGGATTTATCTTGTATTTGAAAAAATATCTTATAGAGAAAATGACTGTGTCTGTCCAACCCTAGAGCACTGCATGACAAATATTCTAATCTCTCTTCCTTTCCATTCTCCATTCTATTCATTCATCCATATTACATACTACATATTCATCATCTCATCTCAAAATTTTCTGTTCTTCAGTATTGTATATCGTAATTATTACTCAATCAATTTCTAAAATCTTAATTAAATCATACCCTATAACGTTTGTTCCATTTATCTATTTTGAATCTTAATGCAATATTGTACTCACTATAACTCTTTCTAATATCTTCCATCTTATCCATTCATCCCATTTCTAAGATTCAAATCACATATTCACATGTTATAATATTTCCAACAGCTCTATTCAATCACAACCCGGTCGTGTGTTGATGTGATGATTTTATATTATCGTCATCTAATTGCATTTAATCTTTATTCTCATTGGTTAATTATCTATACTTTGTAAAATTCGTTGAATAATTAGCATTACCGTCATTTAATGTAAATTAGTGCATAAGCCAGTAAATATTGTAGCATACATAAATAAAGAAATCTAATATCATCTAATCACAGACAGTGAGTTCTTTGCAACTAGCAAGTTACCCGTGCTCCGCAAGGGTCTATTTAGAAACTTGACAAACTGAAAACTTGACCGAGTGGAATCTTGAAGAGTTTGGAATAGGCCTAGAACCATACTCGGTTAATAGAGAATCTATATGCGAATTTTCAAGTCAATGAATTCAGAAGTTTATACGTCAAAACATAATTATGTTGGATGCGTCAAGCATAAGTTTCCTATCCCGCACGTGTATGAGCCAGCTTTTTCCTTTATTATAGTATAGATAAGTTCTTCAACTTGGTGCTAACCTTATAAAGTAACAGAACTCAAATCTTGTTTGAAAACCTTCCTCAATTTAATGCCAACCTGAAAAAAATTGGACTTGTTATTAATTTAGTTACCTTTTTTAAACAATGTTCGAAGAGTTAATCTTTTCACTCCACTGGGTGGAGTATCAACCGAGCAATGGCTCAGTCTTTAGGTGCCATTTAGTCACGACAGTGAATAAGTCGCACTGTGCATAAGATAGGACAAGACTGTATACGGGGACTGTAAACGAACCAATAACACAGAATTGAAGGGTTGATTTAGTCTCTCTAGATTATAGGTCTATATTATTAACATAATGGTATGTTAATTCATGTCCCATGAATGAAATTTGAACATTAAGAAAAATCTAGAATGGAAATTGAAATTTGGGCCTCGAGGTGCACGAGATTGATATTTTTAGAATCTATGTGCAAAATGTGAAGATCTAAATCATTTTCGTTTTTCCGGTAACTTCAAACTTAATCCACAAATTGTCATGTTTTGATGCGAACAAATACAACCTCACTTTATCTTATTATATAGATATCTTATACCATCAACTCAGATACACTATATTTTTATTCTTTCTTGCAATGATGAGTGTCTGATAATTTTCCTCACGTTTTACAGTACTTTTTCACTTTTCCTAGTGAATTGAGAAAATACGTTGTCTCGATTATGAAAATACCTCCTTGACAGTGAAACTAAATTTTCCAGAGCTCTCGAGTACACCGGTGTGCCCCCCACCACCACGAAGCTACTGTATCGTACTATGTATTAGTGTGTAAGAATATAGTTATACTATAGTACTGTTGATGAAGTATTAAATTGTATATCTGTGACGAAGTTCTGTTGGATTTTCAAGTTTTTTTTTTCTTGTTATTTCTATTAAAACTAGTCACTAGGACTAACCATTAATTTTGTTCTGTTATTTCTTATCCTTAATTAATTTTTATTGCCAAAGTCTTCCAGTGAAGCCTACAGTTCCAATCTATAATTTCACTACTTTAAATTATTTCACTACACTTTTATTCAATATACTTTTTTCACTCCACTTCCAAAGCACGAAGGGCTTTGTTCTCTTCAACCTCCTAGTGAGTTCAGTGTCTAGTAGTTGGATGACTTCGGTGTTGTCGTGTTGATGAAGACGTGACTCATGATGGGCTGCCAATCGTCTTATCTCACAGGTCAGAGGGGATGTGCAGATCTCGGTGCAAATCGCTGTTCCTTATGTACCAGGGCGCATTCACCATGTTCCGCAGTACTTTGTTTTGGAATGTTTGAATCTGACTGATGTTAGAAGTTCTAGAGCAGCCGAAAAGCTGAATTCCATAAGTCCAGACAGGTTTTTGAATTTGTTTGTAAATCAATAACTTGTTGTCCAATGAGAGTTGTGATTGACGGCCCAACAGCCAATAGATTTTACTGTATTTGAGTCCTTTCATATTGATATGCTCTTTCCATTTCAACTTGGCGTCAAGAGTCATTCCAAGGTATTTTGCTGTGTTGCTGTGTGATACTACATTCCCATTCAGATTTATTCGAATCGGGTCATTGATAATTTTGTTTGTGAAGTTGATATGAATAGACCTCATCTCATTCAATCGAATTCTCCATTTTTTAGTCCAGTCACTGAATCTGTTGCTAGCATTCTGTAGTTTTGTGGCTGCTTCTTGTACTGTTTCCCCTTCTGCCAGTATTGCAGTATCATCAGCAAAAGTAGCAATATTGTCACTTCATCCAATTCAGGAAGATCACTTGTGTACAGCACATAAAGATTTTCCAGTGATATGAATTAAGTGAGTGATATCTATCTTCAATATTATGAAGGAAGGCATTCGCATTTACATGTACGGGATTGGAGGTATGACGCATTATCACTTATGAACTAATGAACTGATCAACTTGCAATTTTACATAAAGATTCTGGATTTATCGAGGATGGACATCGGCTCATTTTCATTGCTGTTGATTAAATTACTTTAATTTAATAATATTAAAATATTTTTTCCTCAATTTGTGATTCAACGACGAACCAAAACAGAGCTCTATCCAAGTGACTCCGTATAGTTGGTAGCGCGCGGTTCAGGCCTTTAATAACTTTTTTAATTCTTTCAGCTTCTTCCATTACCCACAATTGTGGGATTGATGGCGTCAAAGAATCAAAACACGTACAAAACACATGAAAAAAAACTGTAAAAGTTCAGATGGCATTGATCCAGTGCTCACGCTCTCAATAAAAATTCAAATTATCACCCATAAATTCGTTTACACTGTAATATGCCTTTGCACACAGTAGCTTCCGGACAGCTCTCCTGAAGGCGGCTCCATCCAATTGCTTCACACTATTATGCAGCTTGTTGTAGAATTTCAGGGCTGAAATCCTGTAACTGGCCTGTGATCGGTGGAGGCGTCTTCTGTGGATATCCAACAGCTCACTGCGCCTGGTGTTGTGGCGGTGGATGTCACTACGGGCAGCTAGAGTTTGCTGTATCTTCTTGACATACACCAAGCACAGGAGGATGAAAGACAGTCAGTACACCAAGGCGAGATAAGATGGGCTTACAGTGGGCAAGATGGTCGCTGCCAGTTATAATTCTTAAAGCTCTCTTTTGCAGCCTCAGGAAATCAGCAGCCCCTGCTGAATGACCCCACAGGAGCATCCATAAGTGATGTAGCAATGGAAGAGAGCGTGATACATCATTAAGAGATACCTCTCTGTCACCAGGCCCCTCATCCTGAGCAGCAGGAAGCAAATGCGGAAGAGTCGGCTGGTTACCTGCTGTAAATGACTGTTCCGGCTGAGTTTGCAATTCAAGACAAAACCCAGCAGCTTTACTGGATTCTGAGGGTCACGCAGTTCTCGTGACAATCTGCAGATGATCCTTTGGGTCTTGTCTTCATTCAGCTGGAATCGATTAGCGAGTAACCATGAAGTGGCAGATTGTAGATGCTCTGCAGACGCCTCCAAAATCCGCTCAAGCTCAGCACCCGATGACAGAAGTGATGCATCATCCGCAAACATCAGAGAAGAACCATTGTCGTCGAGGTGATTTATCATGACAAGAAACAGTGTAGGCCCCAGCACCGATCCCTGAGGAACACCAAAAGCCACCGGAGGGGTCTCGGAGTTTGCACATGAATCTAAGGTTGCAGGTTCGAGACCTATCAAATCAAACTTATATTTCTGCTGGAAATTTTCAACACTGATAAAGATCACCCACGTAATTTTGACAAAATGATAGATAATTATTCTATTTTTCATGTTTCAAGGAGATAGCATTTTACAACATCAAATTTTCTCCGGTGCAAAGCAGATAGTTTATTTATTTATTTATTTTTTGATACAATTACAAAACATATGAATATGATCGGGCTAGAACAACAGGCATAGCCCAAAACTATTCTGTTCCCAAATTTTGATATATAATAAAATGTCCGAAAAGATAGGTTATGTTTTTACTCAGGAAAGTTAATGTTCGAAGTTCTGTCCAAAAATATATATGAGCTAAAATTTTTTAATTCAGAATGATTAAAATACCAAATTATAGTCGAATATTGCACCGCACTTTGAATAAATTAAGTTATTTCAGAAAATTTGGAAGCCAGAAATATACACACAACTTTCCACTAGGCACAGCTATTACCACAGTAAATGTTTGTTACAGCTGATCATAAAAATTATATTAATATGCAAATTTGTTGGAATTAAGTATGATCATAGCTAACTGATCCACTGAATTATCACGTTTTGCTACTATGCTATGAATTATTGTTATTTGAGTCATGAGCCTATTTTGGGTTGAGTCTATTTTTATCATATTATCCGTAATATTATTGGAGTACAGTATAAAAATCTGAAAAAAATTTATCTGTTTATGGAATAATTAACATTTTTCAATTGATTGCTGCTTCAAATACTTCTTCTTGCTTATACACTTCTATTCTACTCTCATGCCTCTATTTTACTCAATGCGGTTTCACCAACCTTGGTCAAGGCATTTGAACATGGTCAAAGTCTATCAGCTGATCAAATCAGAAATAATTCGTTCCACCAACACTAGTTACGTTTGACCACGGTCAATCCGATGGTTAAGTTTGACTGCCGCCGAACGGGCGATCAAATTATTTGAACACGGTCAAAAGACCAATTCAATCAATTTTCTTGCTTGTTTCTTTGTGGGTTATGTTTTTGACGCAATGGAAAATTTCAAAGTTTTTAGTGCGATTGATTTAGTTGTAGTAAGTTATTTATTAGGTTCGTTCTCGGAATCTTTTAATATTTGTAAATTATTATAGTATAGAAAATAAAAAAGGATTTTGAAAAGGAGCTTTACTCTTTTATTACACAGTAGGCCTATGTTATTCAATCCTTACATTAACCAATGTATCTCATTAGAATTGGAATGTTCTTTTTTTCATAAAAAATTGTCAAAATAATTGATGGTGATTTGTAAATTTCTTTATACGAGAGTATTCAATTCATATTTGAAATATTATCATAAATTATTATAGATGTGTGACTATACGTCTGTGTCAGGGGCGTATAAACCTAGGCGTATAAAACGGGGCGAAGGGAACCTAGGGGGCCCGCCCCGAAATAATGAATATGAAGGAAAATCAGTACAGTAATTACACAAAAAATACAGTAATCTGAATTTTTGACGGCATGACGGTAAAGTAAAAAGGGCATTCAGCGCAAATTACCCTCTGACTGATATTAAACTGACAGAAAAACTGATATTAAGTATCATGGGGTGCTAACATATTTACTATATTACAGCATTTAATTTGAATTTTCGTTTAATAATAATTATTAATTTATTAGCATTTGAATGATTGCAATATCTCAGTAATTTTCATCCATAAAAATCAGATGTAGCCATTAACAAGCCAGTAAACATGTTGGCCAACTTCAGAAAAGTACAGCTACAAGAGTTGACCATGTTCAGATTTGACCGACGGAGTTTTAATCAATCCCGAGGTTGGTGGAACAGTTGTATGTTTCAACAAGTGATCAAATTTTGACTATGGTCTAATTGACCATGGCTAGGCTATATTTGATCAAGGTCGGTGGAACGGGGCATCAGTCTAATCTATTTATGTACATGTTGTTAGAGTTGATTGAATTTCGTCAAGACTGACATGCTCACAACAGTAATCTGATGCTAGAAGAAACGAAGTGTGAAGAAACAAGATTCAAAATGAAAGTTCCTGGAGCATAGCAAAATTATGAAAACAATGATATCAAATTATGTTTGACCTTAAAATGAACTGATACATGACCAGTATTACTCTTAGTTCTTACTCATAGTGCATGTGTTGAATGTTATTCCACTCACAGGTAAAACTTGATTTTGCCTTTTCGGGATTGAACATGTCGGAAGTTTCCCAATCAGATCATGCGTGAATTACTCGAGCTTGAACATATAGGATCACTTTTGTGATTGTGGTGTAGTTTTGGAATTGAATTTTAAAACGTCTTTAGGGTGAAATTTGATTCCAAATACTTGATCACAGCTTCGGGATTAGTTTTCCATACTCGACTTATAGATTAAGATCCATCCATAATTTATTATTGAGTGGGGAGAGTTTCCACTTTATAGTTAACTTGAACGTTTTAGATGAGTTTCCTCTTTAATGGTTTTGTTTTTGCCACAAAATTAATATCATAATATGATAGTAAGTATACTTAATGATCTGTAGGTGGAATCTAAGAGCACCGTTTCTGTATTCAGAAAGTATTCAAATTTAACGTTTGTAAAAATATAATTTACCTAAAAATTCTCACTGATCACTTCTAATGATAATACAAAAGCACGGATACAGCCTCCTCTGTAATTTTTTCCAGAAACCTGTATACTTCTTCAGGTAGCTACATAATATAGGTTCACATGAAAGATAGTTTTGGAGATTTTGAATTGAATTCAGGACTATTGATATTATTCAAATGTGAAATGATATTATTATTATAGGCTATTCTGAGAGACATATACGATATTACACTATTGTTTTACTCATCACCGTTTCTTATAGAATCGATAGAGATTTCTTTTGTCTAATATAACACACATTTTCAGAACTACGAAAAAATATCTGGCCAACTATAGGTAGCAAATGTGAATATCTGTCAAAATATAATAGCGAATGTTATCTTAATGTAGGCTTCATCTCCTACTTTTAAAAAAACCTCCTGCCTAGAAATATGGTTTCTAAGAAAAAGTAAAAAATATCTTTCACGAGCTACTCTCCATTCCCTTCCAGTGCTGAGGCTGACATCGTTATAACCGATTCTCACGTTACATCAGGTTCACAGGACAGGAATGTCCTCTGCTGCAGGATTCTGGACATAATTGAATACGTACCCTCTCTGTGTCTAATTGAAACTGACCAACACTGAATTGAGATACCATCATTAATAGGCAAATAACCACCAGTTCATTGAAACATGCTAGTTCGGGTAAACCTCCAACCACTGATGTTGAACTCATGGATAAGTTCCATCTCTGCCTGACGGAAGATATCTTGTTTCTATTGGACATATTCCTGATTAGAACGAGAAGCCTGACGAAAACTGCAGTTTTACGTTTCACATTTTCCAGTCACTGGTAAGATTGGCAGATTTTCCAAATGATAATAATACCATCAATCAAATAAAAAAGGAATAGCAACTTTATTCTATCAGAAGCAATTCTTCAGAACTACCAATATTGATTAAACAATAGTTCTGGTCATTTTCCAATTCAATTTATCATTATCAATTATGGAAAAATCTGATAATAATATTGTCAATTACTTAGTTTACTCATGATTCAGAATCATCCAATATCAATGATTTGGATTATGAGTCACCATTTCGAATTCTCTGGGCTTGTTCAATATTAGGAATTCAATGTTCAAAGGAAAGAATGCACCACTATCGTATTGCTCGATTTGAAATAGAGTTCTTCATTTTTTCCGACTAGAAGAGTCTACAATTCAAACCGATGGAAATGTGTGACAGTATATTTTATCTCTCAAACGATGATTAAACTTGTGGATTTTTCCACTTGGAGAAATTGTCCAAGGAAGCATCGCATCAGTGGAGAGAGCGAATTGATTTATTGTGCTCTCAGTTGGACGAATGATGGAGCCAATTATGAAACGTTTGAGTTGATGAAGAAAGTTGAAAAATCCTCAACAAGTTGCCGAGGTCTAGATAAAATGAAAATATAACGCGCCTGACCCAAAGAAGGACCGAGTCCGCCTGCCATTATGATCGGATGATGCAGAGAAGTTTTGAGACTGACAGAAGTGGAAAAGTTGGTGGCTTATTTTCAAACTGAATGATAGGAGAAGTGCATAGTTGTTTACAGTTCCACCTCTCAACCGCGGCGCAATATGGCTTTTCATGGCAATAAGGCTCTCCAGAGTCAACCCTTGAAAATCATAATCCATTCGGTGGAGCGGCTGTCTTCCTTCTTCCACTTGCTCAGTGTTGCTCTCTTCCTTCCACCAGACCTGATTTCTAGTCGTCGATCGATGAAATCTTAATTTGCCCATTACTTCCAATCGGCTGCCAACCCAGCTGAGAACCATTGTTGATGATGACCAATATACACCATACTGCATCTCGACTCAACTTCAATGGGCTCTAATAGCTTCCAGGATAGATCTATAGCCCACAATTAATTCATTCATTATTTCATCTACCTTGATATTTCTCTGTGAGTCTGGAATGGATTTATTAGAATACGTCAGGCTCGCTTCGCTCGCCATATCCGTCAAGCCAGGAGGCTCCGCCCCCTGGACCCCCGACTGGATCGTCCAAGAATGAGATGAGCAGGCTCGCTTCGCTCGCCTGCATTTTTCATTTGAGCATTTTTATCATATGTTAGTACGATCCAGTCGGGGGTCCAGACTAAACGTCTTGCTAAACGGATATGGCGAGCGAAGCGAGCCTGACGGCTAGTAATATAATATTCCCAGGAATAGCTCTGATTGAAGTAGCAGTGCCCAATCAATTTTTCCGCGATAAATGCATTTCAATCTTCAACCTGGTGCCAACCTAACAAAGTCAACTCAACTTAATGCCAACCTGACAAAATTATTAATCTAGTTACCAGTTAACAACTGTTTTGAAGAGGTACTCTCTCTAGATTATAGTTCTATATTAACATATTGTATGGCCTTTTTTCAATTATAATTATGAGAATAAGAAGAATATACATGCTAAAGACGAACTTTAAACCCTTAAAAGCGCCTCTAAAGGGCCAACTGAACATACCTATCAAATTTGAACGTTTTTAGTGCGGTAGATTTTTAGCTCTGCCAGTGAGTGAGTGAGTCAGTCAGTCAGTCAGTGAGTGAGTGCCATTTCGCTTTTATATATATAGATGAAGATGATTGCTATTCCCATACTCTGGAATGGTTAAAAAACAATCTTGAATTTTATCCTATGGTTCTTTTATTTAACAAATTAAAGTTTCATCGAAATTAGGCTACTTGGTTTCATCTTCAAATGAATATCAAGTTCACAGTGAACTTGAAATCAGGAAGTGTTGTAATTCTGTGAAATTGAGAATAATAATGTGACAATCATATAAAAAATAATAATACTCGATGAATTGATTTGAATATTTCTTCCTCAATGAATTTCAATAAATTCGATAATATCTTTCAGAATGTATAATTATTAAAAGTGGCAATTATGCTATTTATTGCTCTCATTTATTATTTGAAGCCAAATTTGAGTTTGAACGCAACATACAAATGAGAATAGAAACGTTAATTTCCTCTGAAAAAACTATTCACGTTGAAAAGACAAAATATTTTGCTTTTATGAATTATAGCTCTCTACTATTAGTTCTGTGAACAGTAGACCTCATGCAGTTTTCTCATCCACAAGTATCACAGTTGAATCACAATTCACAGTTGAATCATAATTTACTCTTAAAAACTGTTATTTGTTTTCTCCAAGATCAAAAACTCTCCTACGTTAATAGACTCAGTTCACGTTTGAATTTGTATCCCATATGATAATTTATCCAGTTCCGTGATAATCTTTTCATATGATAAAAATATTTCTTATGTATTTCAAAATTAATGTTTTTCAATCAAGAATATTATAATTTCTTCAGCATTATTTAGTTCATTTATTCATTTTTCATTTCATTCATCAACCAATTAATTTGATTTTCAAATATGAGAATATTGATACTGATGGGCACGCATCATAAATAAAAATCTGGTGTGGCGCACTCATACAACTTTCCTAGCCGTTATGAAACTTTCCACTATAGTTTAAAATCGTAGATCAATTCATTCTGCTATTTGTTCCAGTGAATGATTCAAAAGAATCAACCAAGGTACTAAAATACATTCTAGGTAAGTACATTGGAATCAACAGCATTTCTTTTTGTTTCGATTACATAATGTGACATGTGACTATTATCAATATTACTCTTATTATGGGACTAGAAAAATAACACTGAAAAGCGCTGATGATAATAATAGAGTGAAGTGAGATCTTATCATGTGCTATGAAATACATTATTCTCATATTGTATCCTGTTTAACCAAAATGCATTGCACATACAGATTTTTTATTGACAAGTCGTTAATGTTTACCAAGTTTTTCATAGTTCTACAAAAGCTATGATGGAAACATACTAACTTATCGAGTGATTATCGCGAAGAAATCATGGATTGCGCGATCATTTGATGCAAGCTCTGACCAAATTTTGATGTAGTTTTCTTTTTTATTCCTCCAGTCATTGACCAGCTTCTATTTCTTCTCAAATTATAACTCCTTCCAATTCTACTCTTTCTCTTGACTCTTTGATTCATACCACATGGAAGGAGCTCCTGATACGTGGGAGCCTCCCACAGGCATCTAACGGGGAGGCGTGATGGAATAAAACAATTTGAAAGAAATTTGTCTTTCAGGAGTTCTTTGGCTGCAGGACGCTCTCCAGGATGTTTCTGCAGTATCTTCAGGATAAACTTGGAAAACTGTTTACGAAGTCCGGGCTGATAATGATTAAAGTTACAGCTCAAAATATTTCTCCCAATATCTCCATTACCAGCTTCAAACGGCAACTTACCAGAAATCAGTTTGTAGGAAATACATCCAACAGCCCAAATATCAACAGCAAAACTGTGTCCTTCCTTGAAGATAATTTCAGGTGCCATGTACTCCATTGTTCCACAAAATTCTGTTACTAAATTTTCTCTATGAGACATCAATGTTGATACTCCAAAGTCTCCGATTTTTGGTATCAGACGGCTGTTGAGGACAATATTTTCCAACTTTAAATCGCCATGAACGATGTACTTACTATGTAGATATTGTACACCTGACAGGATTTGATTCAGCATATATCGGGCTTCCACCAATGTTAGCTGGTTTCTTCGTTTCATCAACTGCGATAAAGATCCGTTTGAACACAGTTCTAAAACAATATAAAAATTTGTGTTGTCAGTAAATGATGTTTTAAAATTTACTATATTTTTGTGATAAAGAAGGCTGTAGATGGCAATCTCCTTACTTATGTAGTTCTTATTCCTCGAAATCAAGCTACTTATTACTTTAACAGCGAATAGTCGTCCTGTCTCAACCTCTTCCGATAAATAACATTTTGCAAATGATCCTTTCCCGAGGAGCTTACTGAGAACGTACGAAGATCCAGTTTCTGCGTCAGCAACGACAAATGGTAATCTTGATTGACTTTCGTTGAAAATTTCCATCAATAACCAAACGAATTTATAAATTCATGCGATTACTCCCCGCAAATGATCGACTATTAACCTCATAATAAATGAAATTCCATTAAGTTGCATTGATATTTATTTTTCCACATGTGAAGTGATCAGATGTTTGGATTCGATTTCATGGAAATCCTATTATAATATTAAGCGAGCAATTCCTGTATATCTGGCTATTTTTACTTTCCTTGCCCTATTACCATAGGTAAGGTAAGTATTGCTATCCGAAAAAATCTGGTGTGGTACACTCACACAACTTTCCTTGCTCATATTTGAAACTACGATCAGACTTTTGTATATGTGTATAAATAATTATTGTTTTCAGAGTACTTTTTCCTTTGTGTAAATTGTGAAATTCGATGATTTTTTTAGTTGTCATTTTTTTAAAGTCTTCAAAACAGCTGTTCTACAGATGAAATATCTCGACTATGTGTTCTTTTTATGAACTGCTCTACCTACCTACCTCATGCACGAGAAGGAGGTTACAAGTCCATTTCCCAAGGATGGGGTGGACCCTCCATTGGTTTCCCAGAAAGGAGACTTATGCCAGCTGATAGAGCTGCTAAATAACTATACAGGGTATGAATTTAAAAAAAATCGGTCAAGTTATTTTTGAGAAAATCGTGAAAAACATGGTTTTTTAGCAATTATCCGCCATTTTTCCCAAGAATATTACGGAGCTCCTGCAATTTTCCCAGAAAAAACTCATGTCATTTGATGGGGCTTATGAATAGCTATCCATGGTATAAATTTGAAGAGAATCGTTAGAGCCGTTTTTGAGAAAACCGTGAAAAACATGGTTTTTTAGTCATTATCCGCCATTTTTCTCAAGAATATTACGGAGCTCCTGAAATTTTCCCAGAAATGAGAACTATGCCAGTTGATAGGGCTTATAAATTAGCTATCCATGGTATAAATTTGAAAAAAATCGTTAGAGCCGTTTTCGAGAAAAACGTGAAAAACATGGTTTTTTAGTAATTATTCGCCATTTTTTCCGCTATCTTGGATTGAATTTTATTGTATTTCTTATTGTTGGATCCTCATGGTATAAGGACCTTAAGTTTAAAATTTCAAGTCAATCGATTAATTAGGAATGGAGTTATCGTGTTCACAGACATACACACATACACACACACACACACACATACACACACACACACACAGACCAACACCCAAAAATCATGTTTTTGGACTCAGGGGACCTTGAAACGTATAGAAAACTTGAAATTGGGGTACCTTATTTTTTTTGGAAAGCAATACTTTCCTTACCTATGGTAGTAGGGCAAGGAAAGTAAAAACCAATTTTTTGGACTCAGGGGACCTTGAAATGTATAGAAATTTAGAAATCGGGGTACCTTAATTTTTTACTTTCCTTGCCCTATTACCATAGGTAAGGAAAGTATTGCAAAAAAAAAAATTTTCCAACTTTCCAAAAAAATCTAAGGTACCCTAATTTCATGTTTTCTATACGTTTCAAGATCCCTTGAGTCCAAAAACATGATTTTTGGGTGTTGGTCTGTGTGTGTGTGTGTGTGTGTATGTGTGTGTGTGTGTGTATGTGTGTATGTGTGTATGTGTGTATGTGTGTATGTGTGTATGTCTGTGAACACGATAGCTCCATTCCTAATTAACCGATTGACTTGAAATTTTAAACTTAAGGTCCTTATACCATGAGGACCCGACAATAAGAAATTCAATAAAATTCAATTCAAGATGGCGGAAAAAATGGCGGATAATTACTAAAAAACCATGTTTTTCACGATTTTCTCAAAAACGGCTTTAACGATTTTCTTTAAATTTATACCATGGATAGCTATTTATAAGCCCTATCAACTGACATGAGTCTCATTTCTGGGAAAATTGCAGGAGCTGCGTAATATTCTCGAGAAAAATGGCGGATGATTACTAAAAAACCATGTTTTTCACGATTTTCTCGAAAACGGCTCTAACGATTTTCTTCAAATTTATACCATGGATAGTTATTTATAAGCCCTATCAACTGACATGAGTCTTATTTCTAGGAAAATTGCAGGAGCTGCGTAATATTCTCGAGAAAAATGGCGGATAATTACTGAAAAACCATGTTTTTCACGATTTTCTCAAAAATTACTCGACTGATTTATTTCAAATTCATACTCCGTATAGTTATTTACCAGCCCCATCAACTGGCATGAGTCTCCTCTCTGGGAAACTAATGGGGGGTTCACCCCATCCTTGAGAAATGTACTCTGTAACCTCCTTCTCATGCATGAGGTAGGTAGGTAGAGCAGTCTATAAAAATAACACATAGTCGAGATATTTCATCTGTAGAACAGCTGTTTTGACGAATTTTAAAAAATCATCGGATTTCACAATTTACACAAAGGAAAAAGTACTCTGAAAACGATAATTATATACACACATATACAGTAGTCCGATCGTAGTTTCAAATAATTATGTTGCCGCCAATCGTCATTATGTTATTTCTCTAAATTATTATCGTTTAAGAATGAGGCTCCCAGCTCAATGAGCAAGGAAAGTTGTGTGAGTGTACCACACCAGATTTTTGGGTATTGGTCTGTATGTGTGTGTGTGTGTGTGTATGAGTGTATGTACGTCTGTGTACACGATATCTCATCACCCAATTAACGTAATGACTTGAAATTTGGAACTTAAGGTCCTTACAATATAAGGATCCGACACGAACAATTTTGATCAAATGCAATTCAAGATGGCGGCTAAAATGGAGAAAATATTTTCAAAAACAGGGTTTTTTTGCGATTTTCTCGGAAACGGCTCAAACGATTTTGATCAAATTCATACCTAAAATAGTCATTGTGGAAAAAATAAAATAGTACCTATCAATAGCCACGAGTCCCATACCTGTAAAAATTCCAGGAGCTCCACCCCATATACGCAAAGTTTGATTTTCGATTCCCAATTATCGGGCTTCAGATACAATTAAAACAAAAAGTTTCGAGTGGAAAAGATTAAGCATGAAAATCTCTACAATTAATGTTCAGTGAAATTTTCACATAAAATTGAAAATAAGCACGAAATTCGAGAAAATGTGTTTATCAAATTGCAAACTTTTGGCAACTGTTGATTCTATTAAATGATTCACTATGAAGAGATAGCAGACCTCGTATGTCTCCAGCGTTATTGTCCTGTCACCAGCTAGCTCAGATCTTTGTTAATAAGTAGACTTGGGATGCGGGTCAACACTAGCGTCAACACTAGCGTCAGGTGATCAATTTTTGTAACGGCAAGGAAAGTTGTGTGAGTGCGCCACA
>NC_052506.1:60176303-60202277 GCF_014356525.2 Nilaparvata lugens | reverse complement strand
GTTGCCAACAGCCACAATGAGGATACCCTACCACCACCTCATTAAAAAAAGTTTAGCCAAGTGCAAGTGATTCAAGAAAGCACTTGAAAAATGATTAACAAACTCGATTACATAGAAATTAAACTGATTCAACATACAAAAATTATCTTGAGTGTTTTTTTTTACTCTTGAATTTTTAGATTTTGGAAAACCATGTCAAATAAAAAAAATCTCAATCACTGGAAATTGATTTTCTCTATAAATTGTTGTATATTTGATGATTTTTTTATTGCGGATAATGCCCATAAGCATTTGGCTTGTGCGTGGGTAGGCTAATGGAGGAGATTATCAAATGTCAAAACTTTGTGAGAATGCGAAACTATTACAGGAAGAACTATTTATTTATTTTTGTCATACTTACTCAATTGCAGCTGTTTTCCATGCATCAAATCAAACCGGTAAACAGCTGTTTGCAGAACAAGAAAACATGTGATTCTCATTACAGCATACTATACTGTAAAGAGATCATATGGTTTTCTTTACATTCGAGTATGTTTCCCAGTTCCGAAATTGGAACATTCAAATTGATTCAAATAGTTATTATAGTATTAGGCCCCCCATCCACTTACAGTTCGAACTGCAGTCAGAACTGTGAACGGTGGTCTGTAGACTGTTGAAAAATGTTCACGTCAGTACGGACTGCAGTCGCGGACCATTTGTCAGTTGCAAAACGATCAGTCCGATCGTTGAACTGTCGCACCATGCGGCAGTTGACAGTTCAAGGATCCGCCTGCCGGATTCCCCATCCACTTACAGTTCTAACTGCAGTCCCGGACTGTCTCAGTCCGGGACTGCAGTTAGAACTGTAAGTGGATGGGGGGCCTTAGCGTTATAGTCTTCAGTTGTTATATTGGTAACAATAATTTAAACGTCTTATTGTTGAGAACTTCAGTGAGAAGAAGAAAGAAGAAGAAGATAGAATAACTCAAATATTTTTAGAACTCATATAATAAGTTTCAAGTTATAAGAACTCATCTGACATTTTTTAACATTGGCCACTATTATTCTATTTGAGCTAGATGGTTCTGTTTCATTGACCTACGAACAGGCCTGATAGTAGGCCTATGTGGGCAATCTATTTTATTAATTGGATACAGAATCTTTGCTAAGCAGTGCAATAATTGTACTGAGATGTTAACTATATAGCCTGAAACAATTTATTACTCCAAATGTCATGATGTCTTAAGTTTTATTTTACACCGTTATGTTTGTGTTGCAAGCATTATTGTTCCCTGTTAAAAATTTTACAATCATGTATGATTTTGACGAAATAAATTCAATTTATCAAGCACTTTGATTTGCTCAAACAGTAAAATCATCTCATCTTACAAGGTGTGGAAAATAGCCTGAAAAACTTATTTTTTCGAGTGACTTTAGTAGCTTCATTTAAATTAATTTACAATTAGGCTAGAATTTATCATTGTATTCAGGTATAGTGGGGTATGTAAGTGATTATGAATATTAAGAATTTCAAGTCACAGTTCAGGTTTGCCTAAACAACAGGCCAAACAATTCAGTTCAAACAAAACTTGAAAGTGATTACAAGAAATGAAAACTCGCATGAGTTACATAAGAATTCTGAAATTTCATCTTGAAAATATTTTTCAATTGCTCATGTGTGTGCAATGGTTTGAAACTTGGTGGTCGAGTTTTCACCTAGTATGACATTATCGACTGCAAAGAGCTTTTTTGTTGGTTTTTTTTAACCAAAAAGTTGGATAATTATAATATATGGTATCGACATTAGGCTAAACGGTGGTGCAAATACACCACTGTTTCTTTCTTTACATATCACATAAGAAAGAGTATGAAGTCTAAGCAATAAGATGAACGATATAAGCATACAGAAAATATTACCTCTAGCACGGTTGATTCGTTGACTAGAGAGTAGCCTATATTCACCCTCATCAGATATGTAGGCCTAAAGCCTGTTTGGTTGGGCAATGCGAGTGCGGTTGTGGACTCCTCTCACATTCATTGGCTGAGTCAGCATGCAAGTCAGCATGAGTGACTTGCTGTCCATCAAAGTTGTAGAGAGGGGAGTAGGCCTGTCGTAGTGGGTGTGCAAACAAAAATATAATTGATCAAACTCAACTCATGTCCGATATTTCCTTGGGGTGGTGGGACAGATCATATGACGGATATGGTGTGGTATGCAGAGGCCGTTGTCATCCGTGATCGCATCGGAACACTGCATGGTCCTGGCTTAACATGGTTTATTCTGTGTTGAGAGTGGATGCAGTGCACATTACTGTCCTGCTAAGCACCAGTCATCTTGCTCTGTCAAACCAATGCTGATAACTAACAGAGATTGATGAAACTTTGATCACAAAACACTAATCATTGAAACAATTGGGGAAGGACCAACAGGCACAGCCCAAAACTGTTTCTTCCCCGAATTTTGATTCATACACTAAGTCCATATTATCATCATTCCAATCAACTTCCCCTTCAATGTGAAAATTGAACCCATCACAGAAAATTGATGATTTTACTGACTGGTAGTACTAATAAGTTTAGATCGTTTTCCTAGAAGTAACCCAACATCAGAAACTTTTTACCAATCTATTTAGGGTATATCACCATTTTCAAAAACATCAGTTGATTTTTCAACGGCTTTTTTAAAGTGGCATTCACATTTTGTAATGAAACGGTATTCATCATGAATAGCAGAATTGCTAGATATTTTATATTCTGTTTTGGAAATAAAATTAAGATTAATTTATTTTAGGAGCATGGAAAAAATTAATAAAGTTACAATTCTACAACATTTTATTAGATATTTATATCATTCAGAAATTAATTATCGGTTCACCTCCGATGATCGAAAAAAATAAGCTATCACTTTAATTTTTTAAATAAATTTTTTCACTTTTAAGTTGAATTTAAAAAAATTGAAATTTTACCTCCAGAATAGAGCCTTACAGCTCATACTGGGTGATACTCATAGGAGGACCCATGTAATAAGTTACATGACGTGCTAAAAGAATTAAAGTTGAGTAAAAAGTTGACTTATACTAACAAGTCTAATAATATTATGTCAATTATTACTGATTAAATTATAATTTGTCACCAATAGCCTAATAGTTGGAAGTCCAGTGGCCCAGTTTGAGCGCTTGATTAAACTATGATCACGTTCTCATTTACATTGGTCATCCAGTGTTAGTTTAAAAAAAATCACTAAAACTAGAATAAATAATAGGATCACAGATAACTAACTTGAATAGTATGATAAAATAGTTGAAATGCCAAGCTAACAATGTTATAACAAGTATTAAAATGAAAAAAAAAAATACCATGCCATTAAAAGAAAAGTTTTCTTTAAAATATCTATAACATAAATTTGAGAAGTAGTTGTGAAGGATGCATGAATGCTAGTAGAAGAGCACACAATGAAGAATTGGACGCTGACACTTGGATTCGTGCTCGTTAAGAAGTTCATCGATATCGTTGTCTAGGTCGTCGCTTTTGGTCATCTAAAATAGAACACAAGTAAGTAAATTAATTGAAGTGACATGCAAATTCATATTTGATTACATGCATAGGTACTCACTCTACACATTAATTTACAACACACAGCACATCTTTCTGAATACAGTATTATATTATTTATGGGAGCCTCCAAGTTTAACCATTATTATTTCTTCAATCATTTCATCCTTTACCTAGTGAGCTCTCCATCAAGGAAAACTGAAATTATTTATGAAACTGCAGCAAAACAAAAATGAAGTAAGTTTGTGTTAACTTATCGATGAACTTATGAATGAAGATTACCAGCGAAAAGTAGAATTCCAATATTGAGGCCTGTTTATTATTTTGCTTTTGATTTTTTTAATCGCCGATTCAATTATTGTAATCTGTAGCCTAGTAGAGAACGTTCAGGTTGCTTCATTGAGATGAGTTAATAGAATAAGATAGTTAAAATAGTTAATAGAATAAGTATATGTACGGTATCTACCAACTCTGGCTAACGGCTTCGGCTATGCCTCCAGAATTTTGAAATTTTATCAATATGTTCAGAATATAGATTAAGGTTGTGCAAAGGCTGAAAATAAACTTTCTACTGGTGGCATTTTTCAAAGTTTTTCGATTTGTATATCATCAAGCTATCAAAATGAAATAGTTTTCTCAGGAAAACATTTTTTTCCTATCATTACTTTACAAGATATTATGAGCGCCCAAAGTTTGAATTTTTGGAACAACATTTAAAATTCGGTAAGAGATAAATCCATTAGACGATAAATTTGATTAGCAATTTCGATTGAATAAAACAATTTTTTTCTGAAAATATTAATTTTTGATAAAGTTATTCATACTAAAAATGACCAAAAATAACTTTTAGTTTACTCTTGGTCATTTTTGGTAAATTGAACAACTTTCTCATACAAATTGATATTTTAGAAAATGTTTGTTTTTTTTAATCAAAATTGCCAATCAAATTTATCCTCTAAATCTAATGGATTTTTCTCTTACCGAATTTTAAATGTTCTGTTCCAAAAATTTAAACTTTAGGCGCTCATATCTTGAAAATTAATGATCGGAAAAATGTTTTCCTGAGAAAACTATTTCATTTTGATAGCTTGATATGATAAAAAAATCGAAAAACTTTGAAAAATGTCACCAGTAGAAAGTTTATTTTTATAGCCTTTGCACAGCCTTAATTTAATGTTTCTGGTAAAAATATGAATATATGATTTGTAGGTATTGAGAGAATAATAAATTATTCTATTTATAAAGTCGAGTTCCCAGTGAATTGACTCTGTCTTGAATTTTTCATAATTCAGCAATACTTACTAATGTAACCAACTCGCATATTAGAAAAGCTCCTAACGTAGCTTCCTCATGGTTATCTTGGATGTCTACATTGATAACATGTACTGAAGCATTGTCACTTGTTGAACGATTTTCAAAATCTGAAACAAACAATATCATTTCATAAAATCAATGACTTGATTTAAATAAATAGCCTGAATGAATGATAAAATTCTAACAAGGCTGGAGAAAGCAGAATTTCCAACTTTGTGTTAGTAATACAGTAGAACCTCAATTTTGCCTCGACCGTACGGGCGTCATAGACGCGCTGGATTTTTTTTCGCTCGTTGACCTCGTTCGAACTAAACGAACGGAATAGACGCTCCCCATAAGAGGCCATGCATTCTCAAGACACGCGAAATGAATTCAGCGCGTCTGAGATGCCCGTATAGTTGGGACCAAATACGTCGCTTTTATAGTAGGTAGACCTACTGAGGTAGGGTCTGATTGTCGAATGAGCTAGTTAATTTACAATATAAACTAAATACGGTATTTCTGTTAATGACGCATCAAACATCATTAGCAAAAGTGATGATTCACGATAAAAGTAAAAAAAAACATTTAAATTTGATAGCACCATGATTAAAAATTACCATGATATTAAAATTATTATTGATTTGATGAGACTAGGCTATATTGGAGACCATGCTGAGTGCTGATCAGCGGAAGCTGTTGACTTTAACCGATTTTGACAGATTAACCCATAAGCCATATTAGCCAGGTTCTACTGTATCGAAATGCAATTTATTAGAATGACAGAGATTCAAAACTATAGAACAAGCCATGACAGATAATATATTCCACACTTCAAGATCATGAAGCGTAAGCTCAATTGATAATGATTAGGATTCAAAATTACAAGAAATACACCGTGTACAAATAATTGATGGAATTAGCACAGTAATCAGCCTGGAAGTCGCAAGTGAAAGTAGTTTATGCAACGGTTTTATAATGAGTGTTCAAAGGACGAGTTAGATGTAAAGGAGTTACTGTTTGACTAGTTACGAGTACTGTAATAAGCATCTTACCAGTACTCTGTAGACAGAATACAGCCTATGCATACACTATTTTATATAAGACCACTCAATCAAAGTATTACATTGTTGACTCGCATTTCCGTGTGCTTTACTTAATCTATACCAGCGATATTCCCAGCCTTGATGAGAATACTACAGCAACATTTGCAGACGATACAGTCATATTATCAGTAGATTGCAACAGAAAAACCATCCCAGAAAATCATATTGCCAGAGATCCATCTACAAAATTCAAGATTGGACTAGAAAGTGGAGAATGAAAATAAATGAAGCAAAGTCGATTCACATCAATTTCACTAATAAGAGTGATCTGCCCTTACCAATAACAATCAACAATCAAGTTGTACCATATGCTAATGATGCCAAGTATCCAGGTATGACCTTGATGCAAAGTCCATGTCAAGAAGAGAGAAGAGCTTGGAATCAAATATAATAAACTGTATTGGCTGATCCACAAGAAACTCCATCCTTTCAATCCGAAACAAAGTAGGCCTACTTCAATACAAAGCCAGTTAGGACGTATGGTATACAACTTTGGGGATGTACCAAAGACAACAACATCAATGAGATACAATGATTCCAAAACAAGGTGCTGAGTAACATTGTAGATACTCCTTGGTATGTCAGGAACAGCGATCTTCACAGAGACCAGCAAGTTGACCTGGTGTCCACCAAGATCCAGAGGCATGCGGGGAAGCACGAGGGGCGACTCCACCAACAAGACAACATCGAAGCAATCCAGCTGCTGAACAATAGAGGGTTGGTGCGGAGGCTCAAAATGAGTAAACCATTTGAACTAGTCAAGAGCTTATTCAAGTAGTGTCCAGTGAAAGAGTCCAGTCATTTTTTCAAGTACCGGGGTATGTTAGGATAGAAAAAAATAACTTATTAGTTTTTAGACTAGATGGCTATAGTATTGACAATAAAAAAACTAGACAACTATGGTAAAACGATTGAAAATACCATCATAGTGAGATTAAAGTCATACTGTCAGTATTGTTTGAATGGTAAGCATTGATGTTATTTATAAGGAATTGTGACATAGAAGCGCCAGCTGCCAGCATTGGTGGCATGTGGTGGAAACCATGTTATTAAGTTGATACCGCCCCAGCATCGCCTCCCAATCAAAACAGTGTTATAATATTCAAGTAATTGCATAAAGTTCACTTTAGTTTTGATAATCTATTGCGAAAGGACACCTGTTATGGTATAGTATAGCCTACTATTGTAGTTGAAAATAATATTAATGTGCTATGCTGAGACACTTGGGCTTTGAACACCTCTTTTCAACCTCTCTTTCCATTTTTAAGGTTGTCGTCAAATTTCAAGACCTCCCCCCCACTCAACAAACACCGAGTAATTATATGCATTAACTACCCAGGAGACTTAATACTACTTCGATCATTTGTGTATTTTTCAAATTTTCCAACTAGTTGCTTCTTAATGACTCAAAGAACTTCATAGCACCTAATAGTGTGAAAAAACGTTCACTTCAGACCTAGTTTGATGGTATTTGCAAAAAAAAAATTGACTTGCTGAAACAGTTTGCTAATTCATTTGAGCCTTCTTTAAAAATATGAACTATTTAGGAGGATTTATAAAAAAAAATATTTTGGGGAAATGTATAAAATAATCAATTTGCTTGATGTTGATATATTTCCAAACATCTTCAACAATCTAGAGTATAAGTGACTTCAAATGCATTTTAAAGATTTTTAAAAGCTACGTCGCGACCCACCGGCTGGAAACCGCTGGTCTACAAGTTGAAACTCGAGCCTCCAGCCGACCTAATAGCGGCGTTGTCATTCAAATTGTGTTCAATTGCAACTTCTTATTTAATAAAATAAGTCAGACCATTTAATATATGACAAATCTTTGGCATTAAATTTTTTACAACTTCCATCAACTGAAACTACCAATTGATGAAACAAAGATTCAAGTCAAAAACCCAATTATTTAAACTTGCAAAATAGTTTTTCAATGTATTTTGACTAACATCTCAAAGACCATTGCAGTTACAATTTACATGTAGGCCTATTCTTCTGAAATATTGAGTCATTTTCTTCTGAAAATTACGTCACTTTCCATAAATTACCATTTAGAAGTTTGGTTAACAGAAATTGGTAGGAGCTGGACGTAATGAGAAGCACTGGCTACCTGTAATTTTCAGTCTCTCCAATCCCTCAGTCAGTCTCTCTATAAGCAGTTTTAGGCACATTACAGATAACATGTACAAAAAACGCAACATGTACGTTGAATATTGAAGAAATGGATGAGAACTACATATACAGAGCCAATCTATGCTAAAGTTAAACTGTTAACATTTAGACTGTTGGTACCGGCTGATGTTTTACAGTATACAATTGAAGGCTTAAATTATAGGCTAGGTGGGAGCTTCCCGTAAGGGACAAAAAGCCATACGTATTTATTTTTAGTGCATGAAGAGAGCCTAGAAGACAACTGGATACAGAAGTCTCCAAAGCCTTTTTGAAGAATTCGCTCGTTGGAAAATGTTTATATAAAGTACCGGTAGATGAGTTTTTCGAAATACAATTTTGAAATTTATTTGTTTGAATGTTTGTTTTGGACTTGAGAGTGCTAGGAAATTGAATTAAAAAAATTATTATAATAATGAAAATAAAATGTGATATTACTGTAAGCTTGAACTGACTTATGACATTTTTGACAATAAATTATTTATTCATTTCCTGAAATTAGAATCGATATAGGTAATAATGAAATGGAATGTATGGAAAATTATTATGACAAACTTCAATTCAAAGAGGTTCTCATGAGATTTCAACTACATGCTAAAAGCAACATAGAGCTTTCATTTGTGTGGGTAAAGAGTGATGACTCATATCCATTGTCAATATCTGAACTCGTAAATTCCAGTTCACAATACTTTCATGGAACCTGAAAGCATTTTATGTAATGGCCACTTTCATGGTCACGTATTGTGATTATTCAGTTCAGTCTATAACAAAGATGTTGGGTAGCTACTGTGAATCCGTCTTGTTGCTCCAAGATCCAATCTCAAACGCGCATGTTTGTATAGTACATCGTCTCTCGGGCTCCAGAACAGACTATAGAGTTCAAGAACTCGAATAAAGGTAGCTCTAAAACCAACTGGCGCAGCACGATTAAAAATGAATGTAATGGAGAGCTGCCAGAGACAAAAATTAATCAAGTTTCATTCGGACGAAAGTTGTAACGTTATATTTTGTAAATAATGTCAAGATTCATCACATTATTTTTGGACAATTTCTATCTAAATTTGGAAAAGAAACAGTTTTATGCTTTAAGCCTGTTGTTCCTTCCCAATCATTCATAATTGAGAATGATTTTGTATGTATCAATTTATAAATGATTTTCAGATATACTTAGCTGCGTTCAGAATTCGCACAGCGCGGCAAACGCGTTTCTCAAACCATTATTCGCTGAGTACGGTAATGGAGATCAGAGCGCTAACCTGCCACGTGCTCCAATGTTGTCGGCGGGAGCTTGACAGTTCTTTGCCCGCGAACTGGAATCGCGCGACCTGCGATCATCTTAGGTACTGCTCGCGTTCCGTTTGTGTGAGGCGCAGCGCGTAAGTCTGTACGCACCTCAACATTTTGGAAATTGCAAAGATTCCTACTGAAAAACATGCTGATTGGCAAACACAGTGACTCGGGGGGATTGATTTAGAAAGTTACCACCGTCTTCTATAAGAGTACCGCATTGCAGAAAAATTAAACAATTTATTTATGGCATTTCAATTTGTTATCAACTCAATAAAAATTTCAAGACATAAAAAAGGTAATTTTTATTCATGAAAGAGTCTGAAATGGATAGTTTTGTTTTGAAAAGCTTCCCAGATATTTTTATCAGAGTATAGGAATCGTCAAATTTAGTGATTTATACAATATAGAATGTAATTTATGTATATAGAATGGTTACAATGGTACGGCTACTAATGAACAATTATATCTATCAATAGAAATTTCATCCGTAAAATTATATTTGTATAATTCATGTTATACGGACGGTAAAGAATCAATCCTCTACCTTGCTCTAGAACGAAGAGCATCTAAGGACTTTCTCTGAATAACGTTCTAACAATATGCTCTCTAAACAGCCATTTTATTTCTAGTGTCACCTAACATTGAACATGTAAAATCCTTACATTACCCAAAACTTCTGCTTCAAAAATTCAATTGAAATGATTTTCTAAAGTAATTCATGTTTATTGTGCAAAACTATTTGCGCTCAGAAAAGGATAACTGAAAGTAAATTTACAATTTCAAATTTGGAAGGTTGATAGATAGAAAATATTCCAGGCTTTTGAACTAATATTGAAAAAAAAATCTTGAGCTTTAATACTGATTTGATTAAATCATTATCATTAAAAAGATGGACAAAATTTGATGAAAAATTGAGTTTTGGCCAAAGCTTGACCTCTTATTATGACATTGGAACGCCTTTTAAATGCTTATTTGAATAAGACTAGGATATTCCTAAAATATTGATTAGAACAATAAGGCTTGTCTATGATAGATCATCTAAATAAATCCATATTTTTAGAAGTTATAGACTGAAAATTTCTCCAAGAATTCTCTATAAAAGTCAATAAATAATTGTCAAAAACTATAAAACATAACATTAAAATGTACATAAGTATCTTGAAAAAATCCTCATCGTTCAATGATTATGACAATAACTGTTACACAACCATCAGAACATTAAGAGGTGCCCGAGAGTAATAAAACCTAAATTTGAAAGACTAATCAGTCGCTCACTGAGATCCAGGTGTTTGAGAGGGATCAGGAGGTTGAAATCCCTCAAATCTGTGCGGAGGAGCTATCTAGATCCATATCTAGGTCTTATTGAAAATTTTTGGATCCTATATTTTGCATCAAAACTATTTTATTCGATTGTAATAGAGTGGATTCTTAATAAAGTCGCATATAAAGTCAAGTCGCATGGAGAGCATTATCTCTCTAAATTTGTGGAATTTGTCAGAGATCATTTCTATCGATTTTATGTAGCATTTACTTGAATTTCATCAACATAAGTGGCTATTCAATTATACAAAGTTTCAGTTAATATGAGTTATTGGGTTCATTGGCCCTACTCTTATTTCAGACATTTTTCATTTTAAGATGATTTGGCCATTTTTTGAGTGAGGACTGGTTTAAAGGTGGAACATCCTCTTTTGAGTTAAGGCTATTTATTGAAAAATTCTCGAGAGAAATACTCCTGAATTTCCAATTTGTAGTAGAGTGAAAATTTGCGAAAATCAACAAATAGAATGTAGTATAGTAACTTCTTATCAAGCCTTATTTTCCATAATTATATTCTTCCAAGAAGTCCTCATCGTAGAATACTAGAAAAATACTTGAGAAAACTTCTGAAATTTCACGGTTTACCAAGAGAGACTGACTGGAATTAACTTGAAGTAACAAGGGTAAAGCTTGACAAACCATGCCATATTGAGTGGCTTACTAGTCACTATATAGTAGCCTACCTATACGAAGGCAGTTTTAAATGTTTCCGAACTAACCATGAAGATGACAACCTATTGAACAAGATCTTCTTAGTCATATTTTGTAGTTAGGCACTAAAAATTAAACCATTTTGGAGGCGTAGTATTTATTTTAAAGACCCAAGTTGTACTCCTAAACAGTCCACGAATTTCAGTTCTGAATGGTAAGTAACGGACTCGAATATTATCTGAAGAAATAAATTGGTGCCTAAACTGCGCCAACAGAGTTTAAATTGAACAAGTTTTGGTCTGTAGTGAGCAAACATCGACTTACTCGAACAATATTAACATAAATACTATGCATTCAAAATGGCACACATTTCAGTAACTATACACCAGATCTGTTTACGAGTGTTGTCATCTTCAAGCTTAGGTCGGAAGCTTTCCAAACTGCCCTCGTAATTTTCAAATTGACTATCATTGACAATTTTTGTTAGAATAGATACAGTTAATGCAATCTTCCACAACTGAAATCGTCCAGTTATTAGTCCAGGTTTGTTCAGAACCGACTAAATTATCAATTAAACATGATATCACTGCAGCATTAATGCTTCAGGTATGAGTAAAATAATCATCCAAATCAGAACAGCAATGGAGTTTGAAGCAAACTTTTCTCGATTAACAAATTACAAGTGTTATGTGAATAGTGTAATCAAAGACACCTGGATTTCATGTGAAAAAAATAACGATGAATAGATTACGATCTCATTATTCTTTAAATCGGGGGTATGAAATCCCTCAATGCCCGAAAACATTTTTCTTAACAATACAACAGCATTAAGGCGCAATTATGTCTGATTCCTGCTGCTTCCAACAACTTATTAAATCACAACAAAGCCACATGTCCAACCTCATCAACCATTTTCATACGGTAGTCTCCAGTATTGATCTGAAAACACAATTACCAATCATGAGGACTCAGAAACAACATGTAACTTGATAATTTATGAACGGTCAATAAATACAACCAAAAAATACCTACTAAGCTTCAAATAAAATATTTATTTGAATGCAGAGCATCGCTACCTTAATATTTTTCATTTAGGCTAGGTTATTTTCTTGGAATTAAACACGAGGAGAAATTCACTCACATAACAAGCCTTGCGCACACAGGTGCGAATCGTGTACAGGACGATGACAGGAGCAAGACCATTTTCAAGCAGTGCTCTAATTACTCAATTTAACGGTCGTCCTGGCACACGATTCACACACGTGTACGCAGGTCTCTAATAGAGGGTTTAAACTAAATTGGAGAGGCTCAAGTCCCAGACCTAAGTGGATCTTATCAACAGTATAAGGTAGATTGCGAATAATTTAAATTTAGTTGGGCAGTCCAAAATGTCACCTATCGGTCAGAAGTACCAAGAGATAACTTATCTAATCTGAATGATCAGTTACAATTTTAACTACTTCTTTAAATGACTTTTCTGATTTTTCTGTTATTGTACATTATTTGGATGAATAAAATCTTTTTCATTTTCATAATAATTCAAGTACCGTATATTATTTTCCTTCCCTTTGAGTTTTTTGGTTGTTGGTTGATACAAAATAATCATAATTTTGTGTATTTTAATTAGTTAACGACATTCAGATTCTTAATGCGTCTGTCATTCCATTTCATAAAAAGTTCTTAATAAGTTCTTGAAATACGATTAAGCATTTTAATTTGAAAGTATAGTAATGATTCTATTAGATAAAATATCTGATAATCCCCTCCATCTCTATGAATCATTGGCAACAGCATCATGAGGTACTTGAACGGGATGATTGACCATACATCCGGTTCAGATAGGGGAAAAGACAACACATCTGAAAGAGAAATTGGGAGAGTTGAAGAAAAATACCTACATTCCACTACTTGGTCATAAACTCTCTCTTCGCAGGTAACGACAATGTCAAACTTTTCTTTACACAGCTGAAATCTTTCTGGTTTTGGCTTTATCCTCCTATTTCTGTCAATCATGTTGAGTAGTCCATTTTGAGTATAGCTGAGAAGTTTGATTAAGGAATAAAATTCTCGACATAGGTAGGCCTAAGTGTTAAGAAACCAGAGTATTTAATGTTACCTTCTAGATGCGATGTAAGATACTATTAAGAGCTGTTGTCGCTTGTCGTTCACAAGAAACTGTAAGTAAAAAATAACTAATTTAATAATCAATGTTACTAAAAAAATTATGCACTTGAAGAGTACACGTATTATTCTTTATACATCAATATTATGATTGGATCAGTGTATGCAGTAGCTTTTCAGTTCTTATATCAGTGTAGTTGCTTTTCAGTTTTCAATATTTATTGTTGATATTAATAAATCTGGTACTTCCTTTCATTCACTTAAGGTACCTCAATACGTATAGAGATCGACCTTCAGTCTGGTTAATGGCCGGCCCACATTATGATAATATGACATGTTTCATTAGGGGTTATTCTGTTTTGTCTCATGGTTTGGTCCACACGTGACAGCCGGCCGTCAGCCAAACTGGAATATGTGTGGATGAGCCTTTGTGACTTTCACATGTAAGCATTTTGTACTACAAATCTTACTAAATCTTAATTAGTTTTCCATGGAGATTGATACTCTTGCAAAATTCAAAATTTCAAGCTAATAAAAAGGATACAAAGTTTTGTCTTTGTTTAAGAGATCCTGGTAGATTTCATCATAGGTGCAACTGAAGTCGTATACATTTGGCCTGTCGGGTCCAGTTCCAGGTAATTTCACCTTGTCACCAGTTCCAAATGAGCGGACTTTGAAGCCCTTTTTGCTGAAAAATTGAAATTATTATAATGCAACCACGAATTGTACAACTTTAAATACCTATCTTAAAGCTAAACATACGGCCACCACTGGGTTGAAATTCAGGACAATCAAAGTTTATGAGGCACAAATCCAATTCATACCGATCATTTTCAAGTTCAGACAATAATTATTTTAATGGAAATGATCAATTCAATCTCATATTGAATTAGACAAGGAAATAATTAATGGATTAACAAGAAAATGTAAATTCAAGTTTTCAGAACAGTTTCAATTCATTGACAGGTGATTCAACTACAATAGAGGGCCAAAATTTAGTCTTGAAAAGACGTCAATATAATCACCATGTCCCAAGATTCATAATATGAGCATCACATTCTGCGAAAAGCTATTTGTCATAAGATTCGGAAACACAATGCTATAAAGATGCTGGCGTTAGAATGCGAATAGATGAAAAGTACTTTTTAAGATGATTCACAAAAATAATCTAGCATTATCAATTCCTACAACAAAGATAGTTCTGCATTTCGGAAGTAGAGGATGCCTTGATCAACTCATAAATCACCCGCGCACTTCCCATTACCCAAGCACAAGCAAAAAGCTCATGTGGGCATCATCCGCAATAACAAAATCTGTTTTATACACACATCAAAAGAAAACAAATTATCAATCTTTTTGGAAAAACTTTCCTCTTCACTAATACCAGCAAGGCCGGATGGGTTGCGTCAAGAGTTATAATTTATTACTTTTCACATTAAAACTATCGAATGGTTCTGGAATGGCAAAGAAGTGCAAACAACAAATGCTCAAAAGAAGATTAAAATGATGAAAATGAATGGATGCCATTTTTGACCCCACAGCTCTATTTGGGATAGTGTGGAGTAGCCGTAGTCGAGTGGATTAGATGCTGGCTTTAAAATCCAAAGGCCCTGGTTCGAATCCTAGCCAGTGTAAGATATTTTTCTCGGGCCACTCCCGTGTTTCGGATGGACACGTTAAGCCGCCGGTCCTGGCTGCCTAAAAAGCAGTCGTTAGGTCATGTCGGAGGTCCTGAAATTGATCAGTTGCGACCTGAGAACTCTGACACCAGACCTGAGCCAGCCAGGTCACACGATATTATTATTATTTGGGATAGTAAGGAGGTAAACATGAGATAGTAAGGGAGGGGGTAGACTATTTGGGATAGTAAGTGATAGGGATGAGGACTTTTCAAATCACCTCCTTACTAGTCCTAACAAAACTGACATGTCAAAAATTGGGTTCCAAACATTCACTCAAGATTTCTCTATCAACTGATCTATTGTTGCAAAACTAAAGATTTCACACAAACAGTCGTTTTGGAAATTAATAGAATAGTGACATTATATACATAATATTAAAGAGAATTTAATGCTCTATAAGCTCACAATCAGCACGGATTTTATTCATTGGTCGTTTAAAACTATAAAACCAAAAAGTGGAGGCAAATGCGTTTTTCAAAAATGTCACAATTATTAGCGGCTATCAAGAAACTAAGAACGATGTAAAAAATTTCGAATGAAACTTGAAGAAAATTGTGTAACTATAATGTTGTTTGTATAATATTTTAATGTTCTTAAGACGCGTAGTTTTCGATATATATGCGAACACAAACAATTGTACGAACTTTTACATTTGTTTTTAAGAGTTGGTTCAGTACTGGTATGTCTGAATAGCCAAGCAATTTGAATAAATTGAACTGCATTTGAGCGGATAATCTTCCTATGCAGTTTTAAACTGAACAGTGCACAAATCGCTCTCCAAGTGCAGAAAGTGGGATAGGAATAAAAATACTTTGAAGTTGGCATAGTATGCTATAGAAGATAGCATAGAAGATATAATAATATAGAGAATAACCTCAGTTAAAGCCAGAAATAAAGGAAAACTCTCTGACACACAATAAAATAAAACTCTCTAGACTGACACACACAATCCACCTCCACTTCGAAAAATGCACCTCCAAGATTAGCCTATATATTAGAGGATTTATTGAATTTTATAAAAATCTTGTAAAATAGATTTGCGACATTATAATTATTGTAATCTATAAAATTTCCAAACCACAACCTCTGAAACTTGTTTTTTTTCATTTTCATTAGTTTGAGGATTGAAATGTTTTATATTGTTATATGTTTCACTAAGTTGACAGACGTAAATGAGTGTATAATTATTATTGACATAGTTTATATGTCAACTCTACGACAAGGACCAAGTCAGGTCCACTTTCTGACACAGTCAATCCAGTTATCTGGTCATGAATAAGGAGAGAAGTATGAAGTACATGTCCTCGTAGTCACATCAGATAAGCAAAGTTCGTGCTTTAGGTTTCATTGAAGAGTTTCTGCTCAATAAAAGTTGAGCCCCAACTATAGGCCTACATATAAAACTAAAAATATTCCGGTTGAATACTTAGTATTTGAGTAAGTTAGAATGGGCACACCGCGCTTCCGTTAATGCAAATGTCAATTTGCGAGGGGCGCGCGTACCTCCTGTGTGCTATGAGCTTTAGACGCGCTGAATTTATTTTTGGCGTCATCTTCAGAATGCATAGTTTCTTATATTGCGACCGGATAGTTTACCTTATAAAAGACACTGCACCCGATTAACGAGCAAAAAAATTCAGGGCGTCCAAGACACCCGTATCGTTGAAGTCTTAGCTTTTAAACCAATTCCTGGTGGTTCAGAGCTCACCGTATTAATATGCGATGAAGCCTATGGAACCATCATCCGCAGCAAAATAAAATGAATTAATCAGTAATAATGATAGTCATCTTACTAATGGATGAAAAATATTTATACTTAAAACCTTAGAAACGCATGAGCTTCCATACTCCTATTCATGTTGCTGGAACAAACAACTGCTATATTTAGATTGGCTGCCGGCATGGTGCTTGATCCTTGACCTGTATAATAAAAGGCACATGGATATACAATTATAACTGATATTAGAATTTTTGTTATTCAATAATAATAGCAAACGATAGAGTTACGGAGCAACAAGCCTCACTTCTCGATTCAGAATTTTGGAACCCTTCAGAACTCTTTCAGTTTCACTGAATAAACCTGTATCTACTACAAAATGTGATAATATAGTCTGTGGTTGGGTACATAAGTTTTGCCAAGCTTAGAGCTTTTACTACGAAATTTTAAAAACACCCACTAAAAATATTTAACATATTTTTTTTTAAATATGTAGAATAGAACAAGTAAATATAATACAAGCAACCAGAAATGAAAATAAAAATATTAGTAACATGATTATTTGTATTTGATTCATGTAAATAAATTTCTGCTAAGGAGAAAGAAAATACAATAGTTTTATGTGAATGTTCACCAATGTGAGATCACTCATATAAGAATCAATTACATTCTTTCTGCTCAGCAGAGCAAAAATTTAGAGAAATGCAGGGTCAAGGTTGCACTTGACCACATGGCATTGCTAAGATTTTTACGCTTTTCTGGTAAAGATTTTAAACACTCATTAAAAACAACTTAACATGAAGGGAATATACTTACACTGAATCTATAAAAGTTCAATTGGAAATAATTTCCAGTATACTACTTACTCTAGTTAGGCCTAAGTACTAAGAAAGTTGGTAAATGGACAGCTAATAATAAAAATTCTTGAATTACAAGTTTGGTAATAGCAATAGATCATTGGTAAGAAAAAAGTGCTCTAACCTACTTTGAACCTAACTTTATCTTTATCTCAAAATAATAAATGCACCTAACCGTTAAAAAGTCATAGCGGGCACTTCATTTCAAGTATGTATGATTGCTCAGCTAATCCTTAAAATATTGTTAACAATGTTATAGGCTATAAAATTATAGTTAGGCCTACAGTATTTGAAATTGTCTTGACCTCCTCTATCAATATTCCGCAGACTATATACTAAATAAGTAGGCCCTGTTAACATTTAACCCTGGAATGATGATCTGTTTCAATAAATGACAATATATAATATCTGGTACTCAGTCATACATAAATAAAAATCTATAAGAATAATGCAAGAGAATACACTATAACAGTTGTGAGATAACCTATAATATTATACAGTAGAAAAAGTTTTCAACTTGGATAATTACCAACCTTTTTCCAACGATCCTAATAAAATTAATTTGATATGAGTTAAATAACAGAATTTATTAGATTATAAATAATGGTAAGAGGTTTTGCTTTTTACATTCCTTCATTCATACGAAACGTCAATGTGGAAGATTCAAAAAACAACAGAAATTGGAAGATTGAAAGAAAACAAGGAATTTCAGTCTATTGAAAAAATTGGGCTGAATTATGTAAGATATAATGATGACGAATTAAGAAATATCTTGTTTAACTTCAACATTACTACTTAATTAATGGAGTTATAATATTATCTGAATTTCTGATTCTGAAAGCAAAGACAAGATAAAAACAAAATCAAGGTCGGTTGGTTTGGAGTCGTCTTAACGATAGAAGTGAAATTTTGGAATGTTTACCAAGATGGCGGCCGACCTTCACAGTGAACTTGGAATGCTGACAGCGCTTCAGTGGGCGTTTTGTGAACTACGAGAGATACGAGACATGATTTTAAGCAGCTTCTCTTTGTCTCAGAAACAGAGTAACGGCCAGCAACAGTCACAGTTATAACATAGTTATTCAAAAGTATTCTTTGAGTATCTATAGTGAGGTCCACGTTATAATGGTAGTGTACGATTTGCAATGGTGTCTATCGTTCAACAAATGTGAAAGAGTTAGGGGTTAGTTTTTATTTAGGTTATATTTAATAATGTTTTTATTAGGATAGGTTAGGTTTTTGCTTTAAAATTGCAATATGCTAGAAGGGCTAGGGTGCAGTTAGAGTTATGTTTTTGATGTTTCAAATGTGAAAGGATAGGTTAGAGGGTTAGGATTTTGCTTTGAAATCTAAATTATTAAATGTGAAGGGGTTAGGTGTTGGTGGTTAGGTTTTTCGAATTATATTCAATAATGTTCCATAAGGTTAGGTTAGGTTTTTGCTTTAAGATTGCAATATGCTAGAAAGGGCTAGGGTCTAGGTAGAATTATGCTTTTTGATATTTCAAAGGTGGAAAGATAGGTTAGGATTTTGCTTTGAAATTGCAATATGCTGGAAGGGATTAGAGGTTTTTCAAATAGTTATCTTTATTGATGTTTTAAATGTAAAAGGGGAGGTTGAGGGTTCGGTTTTTGTTTTGAAATGACAATATGCTGACTTAGTTATAGTGTTTTTTAACATCAGTTAAATAACAACTGATATATTTTATTAATTATATTTTTCAAAAGTACTCTTTCTTTTATTAAATAAAATGATAATATATTGATTATTATATTGAATTTAATGATAAATCATCATTAGAATATGATTCAAATAGAATGACGATTGGCTCCAGTTACAGAGCTCGGTAACCATCATCACAAAGAAGGTTACATTCAAAGATCTGACTGAATGGAACGGAAAAAACCTGTTGCTAACGCATGCGCGATACGGTGCTGTCTGAGACAGAGAGTGGTTTGTTGATTTTATTCTTTGTAGGTTATGTTATTTTAGCGGTAATAATGGTTGTGTTTACTTATAATCAATAATTATTAGTTTTCAAGTTACATGAATACTTCAGCTACAAAAGCCATAGTTTCAAAATAAAATTATTTTTCAAAATCATAGATTTAAACAATTTTTCATTATAAAATATTAATATCTTCAATTTGAAATTACAGAACAAATCAAGCTGGCCATGTTGTCAGCATTCCAAGTTCAGCTTAGCAGGTAAACATTCCAAATTCCACTTCTATGGTTAGGTAAATTGGTTGGTTTGGTACCATAAGAACCGTGACAAACTGGGTTGACGACAAATTAGGTCGTTTTCCAACATACAACAAACTGGGTCTACTCAGGAATGTGAGCCAATCTTTCGGCTTTTCAAATGTGTCTCAATCTGTCGGGAAAGGCAAAAATAAAAATCAACTTTGGGCCCGTTCTGTGAACATGGAATGTGGTAAATTGTCCGATTCACAATTTACCGAGTAAAAAGTTCCACATTCCATGGGAGGAATTTTGACAGATTCTGTTCCAGCTCCAACTTTCTGCCACACAGTCGAAGTGTGGTAAATTCTCGATAGCAAATTTGAGAGTAATGGAATAAAATAAATTCACACTTTTCTAGACGGTAGGTTTGTAAAACAGCCTTTCTTCATTCACGCAGCTAGTAAACGACTCATTTTAGTGTAAATCAACTTAATATGTGCGCGCCAAAAGCTTGAACCAACGATTCTCAAATGGCGTTCCATGGGAACATTTTGCACTAGTCACGTGATGGAACAATTTACTATTAGAACTGGAACAATTTACTGTACACAGAACGTACACTTTGTTATTTATATGACAGACTGGGAGTCTACCCATACATAAACGACTGGGAGGCGCTTTTGTAGTGTCCCGGTTTTTCTTGTTTAGGCTAACCGTCTACTGAACCGTATTCAACCCATCCATTTGGCCATTGGATCGGGCAAATCTGCCGGCCGTTAATTCGGCCAAACACGGTTGTCCATTGGAACCGTTTTCGTCAGTCTAGTTCAGTAGTTGGCTGGTTGCAATTATTGAATTAGCTACTATCAAAGCCACCAAAATTTTTCATAAACAATGATTATATTGAGATTTTAAAAATTGAATAAACAAATATCCACTAAATTATTTATTACAATAATCTTACCTTCAGATCCTATTTGTTCAGCAATCTTTGTCCACAGATTCCTTTGAACATCACGACAATGATGTCTTTTGTCTCACATATCCCACAATGGAACATGCTCTTGAACCAAGCTTATCAACTTTTCATTGTCCATAGTTGAAACTTCATAAAAAAAAACAAGTTCAAAAAACAAAAACAGACAAGACTGTGAAAAAATTTTCAAGTTAGGATGATGTTGTCTCAGCTCAACTTCGGCCGGATAGAGCCGGAAAATCCCATTCAATTCAGATCGAAAACTTGATCGGCCGGAGACGGCCCTACGAAGTCTGAACTTGTTGCAATGGACGAGCATCTATAGACTAGTAGTTCTGTGAACAGTAGACCTCACGCAGTATTCTCATCCAAAAGTACCTGATTGAAACTATAGACCTTATGGAAATACAGCAATAGACTGGCTTCTCCACACATCTGTGTAATCAGTTATTGTCAGCTGATTTATGATGAATAATTCTATAGTCTAATTTTAACTCTAATATTGGCGTATGAAGGAGGCTCCTTTTTCCTTTTATATTATCCTTGAAATGCAAAATTTCCAAAAAAACCTTGTATATACGTCGACGCGCAATTAAAAAAAGAAACATACATGATTGTCAAATTCCATGAAAATCTATCACCGTGTTTCGCTGTAAATGCGCAACATATGAACATTTAAACATTAAGAGAAATGCCAAAACTCTCTCTGACGGTTGTGAATTCAGTATAGTCCAGTCACTATAATATACATTGGTGCATGCAATTTATATTGTAGTTCTGATTTTTTAATATATCATTTGGGTACATAAGAGGAGTCCAAAACCAATTTCTTCATGCACAATTGAGGACCTTGCCGGACAAAGGGCACATAAGGCAAAAGCTCATTTTTGGGAAATAGCTTTTAAAGATTTAAGTTTTCTGTTACATAATTATATGAAAAGCAAAGCTTAATGTGAATATTATTCTCCATTTGTTGCAACATTACTAATAATTTAGCAAAAGAAATGTTGTTTATTAAAAATAAGAAAGTCCAATAAAAATAATAATAAAGACACATGTTATGTGCCCTTTTTCCAGCAATCAGTTTTGAAGTGGTGTGTTGTAGACTAAAAATAAAAATAATGATTCAAATAATGTATTTTATCAGTAAATTTCAATAAAAGATTGATATATTCATGTATTATGGTATGATATATGCATTATAGTATTTATATTTATGTAATAGATCTATTAATCGAGTTGTAAATTCATGTGTTGTGAACTAAAAACAAAAATAATGAATATTTTGGTAAATATTAGTAAAACAATAGTAGAATGATATATGTGACTATAGTATAACATACCGGTATGCATTATTATGATGAATTATGTAATAGACCTATATTACTCAAGTTCTCTTCAATCATTTGCTCTAGCCAGTCCTGGTCTTCAATGGGCAGGAATTTCATAAGGCTCTGAACATCTTTTATCTTGGCCTCAGATACTTCGGGAAATGGCACTGTAGTCAGTTCAACCTCAGATAAGGTCTTCTTGTCAACATTTTGTATGAATTTGAATGATGAATAGATGAGCTCATAGGATTTTAGGAGTCTCGTTTCACATTTGTGTGATTGTATATTTTATGTTCTCGTTTTTCAACTACTACTTCCATGATGATTTTTTTTAAACTATGAAATAATAATCACATGAACATTACACATAACGTAACCTACAGTTTACAAGAATCACAAGCTCACAGATGTCACAGAATAATATCTGCTGAACACGTGAACAGTGAACGAGGGAACTATTTCGAAAAACATCAGCTGTCACCACTTTAATCAAGTTTATGTAAAACATCACAGGAAAAAGATATCTATGTGAAAATTGGCAAGCATGTACAGGAAATCATGGCGGTTCGTTTGAAACGATTGCCGGAAAAAGGGCACATAGGCCCATGTGCCCTATGTCAGGCAAGGTCCTCAATTTCCTTGTGCTAGATACAGAGTGGCCCAAAAACCTTGTATTTTCGGCTCATTTTCAGCTATTTCTGCCAAATGTTGTGATCGGACAGAAAAATTTGCTCTTGCCTTTTCTTTAGATCATGAAATTCTGAATAAAATGAGATCATTCGGAACTCTTTATCTCCAATGAGTACTAAGTTATGATTTTTCAAAAATGAGTGAAATTTGAAGGAAAATTCAATTTTGATGTATTTCAGTGCAAAATATCAATGTGAGGACAATGTAGTTGGTGATGATGGTTGAAGCTGAAAATTGGGTGTTTTTCACAATACAAGGAGCATTGTTGTCAGGTGTACCTGGAAATCATTGAGATATAGCGCTCTCCTGATCTCAGATTGTAGAGCAAAAAATACGCCCAGAGTGATTTTGAATTATACATCTAAATGTTGACAATCGGAAAAATTGTTGATCAAAACTGAAATTCATCAAAATTGATTTTTCCTTCAAATTTCACTCATTTTTGAAAAATCATAACTTAGTACTCATTGGAGATAAGAGTTCGAATGATCTCATTTTATTCAGAATTCATGATCTAAAAAAAGGTGAGAGCAAATTTTTCTGTCCGATTACGAGATTTGGCAGAAATAGCTGAAAACTCGAAAATGACCCGAAAATACAAGGTTGTTGGGCTACCCTGTATCCAGCACAAGGAATTTGCATGAAGAAATTGGGTTTGGACTCCTTATGTACCCAAATAATATATTAAAAAATCAGAAGTACAAGATAAATTGCAAGCACACCCCCTTTTTTATATCTATATGACTGACTATAGTAGCTTTTTGAGGTCCGCTGAAGTGCAGTTTCATTACAGATCTTTCAACGCCACTTAAAAGTAAATGTGCTTTATTTGTAGTTTCTTTTTAATATATGTATATGTTTTACTTTTCTTCTTCATCTCTTCTCCCTGTTCCCTCATTTTTCTCTATTCTCTCTTCCTCCTGGACAGAGCTTTCTGATATTTTCTCATAATTATAACAATTAATCTGTCATTTTCCAATAATCTAATAATTTTTCTTTTTCTTAATTGCATTATTAATACTGTTTAATTATCTGGATATATATTTGCAATGCTGTTTTTGTTCAATGGGTCTGTCGAGACCTAGCACACTATCAATAAAATCAATCTCTCTCTCTCACACAGACACACACCAACTCTTAATTCACACAGCTTAGCAGTAGATAGAGAATTGGATGTTCATACTTGATACTGTAAAGCCTCAACCAGCTCCCAATAAGTACGGTATATTACATCTTATGTAAGATAGTATTTGAAATACTATGACAATTCATTGATTGAAAAACGTTGTCATACCGGTACTCAATATTATCCTGTAAAATAGAGACGAAAAGATTGTGATACAATTCCAGCTTCCTCAATGAAATTTCACACAAGTAGACAAAAATAAGTTCATTTTTATTGAATAAAGAATTGAATTATGTTTATCCTACAGCTAATAAAAATTTTGGGGAAACATTGGTATTATTATTGTACAGTACTAGTACTTTCTTGCTATAGCTTGAACCAAATTCTTCATAGAAATAGAATTCTTCATTAATAACAATGAAGTGCTCACAGAGTTTTTATTTTCGACTATTTTAGAGTTACCGGAACTATTTTACTAGTTCGAGGGCGCTGAATCCGAATCTGAAATCAAAATTTTGCTATCTCGATTTCGATTTTTGGTAACTACACGTACGCGGCCGGGAGAGCCTACACACTCACGGATTTCGCCCGAGCTGAACCGCGCCAGTAGCTCTGGACGGATTTGGCCTGGCTCGGCTCGCAATAAAATCGCCTACACACTCACAGATTTCTCCCGACCCGAGCCAAGACAGGCCTAATCCGTAGGTGTGTAGGGCCCTTTAGAGTTACAACTTCCTCTCTCTCCTATGAGAAAATCAAATATTGTAATGAGATTATGATGTATTGTAGTGAGATCTTTGTAAAATTTATTAAACAATTAATAATATTCGGCAGGCTCTATATTTTCATGTAAGCTATTAAAATTTTGCACTTAGCATTGGAATCTTATGAAACAAAACTTTATATCATAAAGTTTTGTTCAATAAGATTTCAATGGTTATTCAATGGCGATTGCATATTTGAAATGGCCTACATGAAAAAATAGAGCCCGCTCGATATTATAGTTCAGTTACTTTGTTAGTTTACAAGTTTTTCTTTCTCTTTGATTGTACTTCCTGAAATAGTTTCTCATAAAACCAGCGAAATTAATTCTTTACATAGGTACGGCATTTGTTCGTGGAGATTCTTGATTTTTTCATCTGTAAGACCTCCCTGAGGAGTTTCGTATTTTGGAATCACAACATTACTGGGAACTTTTTGACTCTCTTTTCTTAATAAAGTAACCTTCTGGAAAGGTGTATTTGGGTCATAAGTCTCTTTATACAAGTAACTCCAATATTCATCCTTTATTACTATCCCATATTATCCTTCAAGGATAAAAATTTGATAATTCATACATTGTTACATGGTTACGGTATCTCTCTCAACTAACGTCTGTTTCAAAAAGGATGCACATATGCATGTTTGAGTGAATGTGAATTTATTACATTAAGTTATTAAAGTAATTATAAGTTATGCTGTATTAAATTATTACCTTTATTATATTCAAATTACCTTTAAAACTTCACAATAAATGTTTAAAATGGCTTCCTCCACTAGTAATGCAGGTTCGAACACGTTTCATAACATTTGCAGCCACTTTCCGTAGTGTTTGCTCAGAAATGATTTTAATCTCACTTTCAATATTAGCCTTCAATTCATCAAGTGTATGAGGATTGTTATTAAAACCCTTACTTTTTAAATTCCCCCAAAGAAAAAAGTCAGCTGGAGTAAGATTTGGGGATCTTGGCGGCCACAATCCTTTTCCTTTTCCATATCACATCATAATGGTAAAAAAGTTCATTACACAATATTCATCGTTTCAGCAGAAGTATGGCATATGTTGCATTATCCTGCTGAAACCAACAATCTCGATCGTCTAATTCTAACAACGCTAAAAATTTTCAATAATGTTGCGATATACAACACCATCTACAGATTTG